>NW_028318078.1:15312727-15474545 GCF_062004578.1 Staurois parvus | reverse complement strand
CTCAGGGACACAGAATTGTTACTCAGGGACACAGAATTGTTACTCAGGGACACAGAATTGTTACTGAGGGACACAGAATCGTTACTGAGGGACACAGAATTGTTACTCAGGGACACAGAATCGTTACTCAGGGACACAGAATCGTTACTCAGGGACACAGAATTGTTACTCAGGGACACAGAATCGTTAATCAGGGACAGACACAGAATCGTTACTCAGGGACACAGAATCGTTACTCAGGGACACAGAATTGTTACTCAGGGACACAGAATCGTTACTCAGGGACACAGAATCGTTACTCAGGGACACAGAATTGTTACTCAGGGACACAGAATCGTTACTTTCTGCTTCACAACCACTATTGTACGTTCAAAGAGTTAAATCCTGTTTTATGTTTGGGGTGCTTATTGAATTAAAGAGTATGTCAGACAACACGCAGAGGAGTGGCAGAGGAGGCAATGTTTCAGGAGCGAGCAGACGTGGCAGCAGAGGAAGGGGTCGAGGCAGCACTAGTCGCAGCCAGAGGCCAGTGCTCCCGGTGTCATCCAGCGGTCGTGTCTCCACCGACAACCCTGCCGTCATCGATTGGTTGACTCGGTCGTCTTCCTCTTCCCAGGTCACCTCTGACACCTACAGCCAACGGTCGGTGGGTACGTCAGACACAACCGTTAGTTGGCATGGCCCGGGAGCAAGCCCACTGAAATCACGTGTCCTCTACCTGCCCCTGTCCTTTGGTGTTCCCTCACCAAGCGAAGTATCGCATGCTGTGGGCTCAGCCCCACTGTACAGTGAGGAAGAGCTAACAGAGGGCGGTCAGGAACGGGGGGAGACATCCGCCTCTTCAGCAGCCAGGCGAAGAAGTACTGGCGAGGAGAGTGGCTCGGTAGCCGGTCTAGAGACAGGTCTGTCTCCTGACCCACACGCAGCCGAGGGGGCTAGTAGTGACGCGGAGACCCTAATTGATGATGATGAGGCTGATCGCACTTGGCAGCCTCGTCGTCATCAGGCTATTGCTTCCGCATCATCAGGAGAAGAGGGTGCCAGCTTGCCAGCGAGCAAAACAGTCGGTGGGTTGCCCAGGAGGCAGCAGGGTCGCAGCAGTGTCAGTGGAGGCAAACGGCCACGGAGTAGAGCACCAGCTCCACTGCAGCCTACCACCACGGCCAGTAGTGGTGCCGGTGTGCACGGAGGAAGTAGCAGTCAGCCAGTGAGGAGTAGCGGGGGCAAAGTTTCCTACTCGGCGGTGTGGCAATTTTTCGTCAAGCCGCCCGAGGAAGTAAACGTAGCCGTATGTCGACTATGTGGCCAGAAAGTCAAGCGTGGCCAGGGGGCCCATGTTGGGACTACAGCGTTGCGTCAGCATATGCAGCGTCGCCATTCGGTGGCCTGGGAAAACCGTGATAAAGATACGGCGGTTCTGCCTGCCCCAGCCCCCGCTCCATCACCCGCTCCGTTACTTGCTCCGTCACCCGACGTCAATCGCCCTCTATCAGCCAGTCAAGGCTCCAACACCTCTGCTGAGGGGAGTTGCCGCTCGTTGGCATCTTCCGCTCGTTCAGATGCTCCTTCTCCTGCTACTCCTCTTCACGGATTCCGTCAGCAGTCTTTCTTGGAATCCGTTTCCAAGAGACAACAGTTTGCGAGCACGCACCCGACGGTGCAGAAGCTGAACGTCCTCCTGTCCAAGTTGCTGGTGCTGCAGTCCCTCCCTTTCCAAGTGGTGGACTCAGCACCTTTCCGAGAAATGATGGCTTGTGCCGAGCCGCGGTGGAGAGTGCCAAGCCAGCATTTCTTCGCCAAAAAGGCAGTGCCAGCCCTGCATTCACATGTAGAAGAGATGGTGGGCCAGTCTTTGAGCATGTCGGTCTCTGCCAAAGTGCACGGCAGCGCCGACGTGTGGAGCTGTAACTACGGTCAGGGACAGTACATGTCATTTACGGCCCACTGGGTGAACGTGGTGCCGCCACAGCCGCACCAGCAACTTGGACAGGTCACGCCGCTTTTGCCTCCACGTTTGCACGTCCTTGGTCCAGCAAAGATGTCCGCCTCTACCACCTCTTCTTCCGCCGTGTCCTCAGCCGCCACCCCCGTGCCAAGTCCCATTACCCGACCGGCATATCACATGTGCAGGGCGCAACGGTGTCACGCTGTGCTGCACCTGGTATGCCTTGGCGAACGTAGTCACACAGGGGAGGAACTTCTGAGTGTAATGAACAGAGAAATCGACAGATGGCTGTCTCCGTGCAAACTGAAAATCGGAACCATGTTGACCGACAACGGAAAGAACATGGTGTCTGCTCTGCGTCAAGGAAGGTTGTGCCATGCGCCATGCATGGCTCACGTGTTCAATCTGGTTGTCAAGCGGTTCCTAAAATCCACCATCCCACTGCAAGACATCCTTAAAATGTCACGTAAACTTTGCATGCATTTCAGCCATTCCTACACCACAAAGCACACCCTCCTTGAGCTGCAGCGGCAGAACGGAATTCCACAGCATCGCCTGATCTGCGACGTTGCAACAAGGTGGAATTCAACCCTACATATGTTAGACCGCCTTTACGAACAGCGAAAGGCCATCACCGATTTCCTGATGTTACAAGCGGATAAAGGTACTCCCCTGTGTAACTTAGATGTCAGCCATTGGCAGCTCATGCGTGACACCTGCCGCTTGCTCAGGCCCTTTGAGGAGGCCACGCTATTCGTGAGTCGGCAGGACTATGGGATGAACGACGTCATTCCTCTGTTGCACGTCCTGGAACAAATGCTATTAACAATGGCTGGTCAGGGTGCGGTAGACGTGGTGCACAGATCTCAACGCCACATGACCCCTGTGGGGGCAGGACAGGAAGAAGAGGAGGAGGTAGAGGAGGACATTGGTGCTCAGGAATTATTGAGTGAAATGGGTGGTTTTTCCACTCAGCGGACAGGAGTGGAGGAGCAGGAGCATCTGGTAGAGGAGGAGGAGGAGACAGAGGACCCAGACGCACCGTGGCAGTATGCTGTGGAGATGGAGGCAGGGAGTTCCTCGCATTCCTTGGCACAAATGGCCCATAGCATGCTCGGTTGCTTGCGTAGCGACAGCCGAATAATAACCATCAGACAGAGGGATGACTTTTGGCTGTCCACCTTGTTGGACCCTCGCTACCGTTCAAAAATGGTGGCCTTTTTCACACCTGCTGAGAGGGAGGCCAAAATAAAGTACTATAAAAACCACCTATGTAGTCAGTTGGTCTCTGCCTTTCTGCGCCAACGTCCATCCTCAGACACTGTGGGCCCTGTGCGCTCGCGTTCCGCTGCCATGGCAGCAGGGGAGGGGTGGGGTGGTAGGAGCAGTGGCAGCTCCACCAGCAGCGGCTGCCTCAGTCTGCAGTCGATGATGAGTAGCTTTCTTCACCAGCGCAGTGAGGAAACTACTAACCAGCCGCAGCAGCAGCAGCATCAGGTGGACCTGGAGCAGGACCTCAAACAACAGGCTCGGGCCTACTTGGACAGCACCCTGCCAACCGAGGTAGACAATCCCCTTGACTACTGGGCAACGAAACTTGACCTTTGGCCCCAACTAGCTGAATTTGCCCTTGAAAGGCTGTCATGCCCGGCCAGTAGCGTGGCATCGGAGCGCGTGTTTAGTGCGGCAGGAGGTATTGTAACTCCGCGGAGGACACGACTGTCCACCCAAAGTGTGGAGAGACTCACGTTTGTGAAAATGAATCAGGCGTGGATTAGTCTGGATTTCAAACCACCAGTTCCTGACACAACTGACTAAATCCGCCATGAATCATGCCCCAAACATGTTATTATTTTTAACATAGGCCTCTGTATGGCCTTCAATTTAAGCTGCTTACGCTTCGCCACTCTGCCATGGGCCCCTGTACCGCCTCCTCTTGCTGCTGCCAGGTCCAGAGTGTGTCATGGGTCCCTGTACGGCCTCCCATTGCTGCTGTCTCCATCGCCACACTCTGCCATGTGCCACTTTCAGGTCTCCTTACACTGCTGGTGGGTTCCATTTTGTGATAGGGTGCTGTATGGCCTTCCATTGCTGCTGCCTCCACTGCCACACTGTGGCTCCACACTCTGGTTTTGGCCCCGTGACTGCCCAAATGAGTGAAGTGTGCGGTGATTCTAAGATCGACGGCACTCATCTGCATGTCATACTGACTGACAGTATTAGTTCTCTTCCCCAGCAGACTCCAAGGGCATTTAAATTAAAGGTACAGTGTTCTGCACTAATATAAAGGCTCTCTGAAGCCTAGAAACACCCTTTTTATAAGTTAAATTCGCAGCGAATATATTCGCCTCGAATCGAATTTATTCCGCGAATTCGGCGAATCAGCCGAATCGAATTTTTGAATAATTCGCTCATCTCTAATTGTAACGATTATGCACAGTAGCGACATGGAAGCTGTATGCGACCGCCATCTTATTAAGGTCTCAGCTATGTTGTTTTTCATGAACAATCAACTCTCCTCCCTCATCTTGAAAATGGAATTTGTGGCTGTAAGCTGTAACAACTTCAAAAGAGCCTCTTATCTTAAACAAAACAAAATAGATGAGTTCCAGAGCTGTACACAGCTAATTAGTCTTGTGCAGGATGTCTGTTTTTCAGAAACTATGAAAACCACTTTTCTCTGCCCTATCGTAAAATAATAACTCAGTCAGCTGTCACACATGACCTGTTAGGCATTAGGGCTCTAGGAATGCAAAGCATGTCATAAAACGTCTTTTCCACATGTAACCATTTTCACATATAGTTCATAACATCCAACAGGAATTGGGCACATTAATATTAGGAACATATTTGAATAGTGCATTTCATGTCGAGCCAAACAAGGTCATACATGACTATGTTGATACATAGGAGAGAAGAGAAAGCAGTCTCTTCCCTCCTGGGTGACAAGGGTACGCTGTGTTTGGTATCCCTAGGTTTGAAATACAATTCTGAATATTAATCTGCCAGTTGCTAGAATGGCACCTGCATGTATTGGAAGTTATTGATATCAGTATGAAATTGTAGTGCGACTCGGTCAAAAACTTGGTGGCCTCCTAGAACCCAAACTGGATGATTGGTCAGTTGTTCTGAGGCGACACCCCTTTAATACCATAGAAAAGGACTGACAGGCCTGGAGTAGGGAGCTCTCGTTTAACATCAATCAAGAAACATCTTAACATACTTGAGAGTCAAGGCAACCTTTTTGCTCGGTCTATTGGACTCTGCTTAACCAGGACTTTGCAACTATTCTGCCTTCTTAACTCCTTTCTTTTATTTCTATGTTTCTTTATTTTTCTCTTTATTTCTTTGTAACTTCTTTTTCTGTAAATATTTTAATTGCACCATTTTGATCTTTATAGTAATAAACCCTTTTTTGAAAAGTTTTGAAACTGTCTCTAAAGCTTTTAATGCAAACTAAAGATTCCCTGTCTCTTGAACAGTGCTACTGTATGTAATAATTATCTGAATATATCTGTCTGTGGTGACAGTGTGTGTTCAGACCCTTATGCTAAAATCTTAGTGTTATTATTGGATTTGTGAGTTTCCTCCTTCTCTATAAAAAGGCGGTGGTGGCAGTGTGAAGGCTTAATTGCGTAATTAACTAAACCCAGTAACAATCGCTCTCAGGCTGCTGGCACATAGATTGTGGTCCCACGAGCTGGAAAATCTTTGTGCAGTGCGCAGCTGAGAGTGGCATTGTTACACAAGTGACAGCGCGGTGTGAGATCGGCTGGTCCTACGGTCACGAGTTGGTGAAAAGGGCAGGGGTCGGACGCTGTGTACCGTCACAATCATCAATTCCCTATTCATAAAAATCCTCACTCCTAAAGAAATGCAGTGGGCTTAGGGCAAAAACTGTAAAAGAACGCAGGGAGATACTCTAGAAACTTGGAATAAGCTATAGGTGCTCTGCTTCCTATGACCATTTTGCTAAAAACTGTAAAGTTGTCATCAGATACTCAGAATGTAGTAGTGACAAACACGTTACATCTATGCATCCTGCTCCACTTCCAGGCAATCCACAGCAGCCATCTAAATTAAGCCCTGCTTCAAATCCATGGCTGGGAGCAAAAAGCCATGCTCCAGCCACAACAAATGTTTCTTTCTGTGCAGAAGGATTAAGCCACAAATGATGTGCCAAGGTATGCCCAGTCAAAATATATCCGAAGGATCAACCTGTGAAAGCTACCAGGATGTATGCCATAATAGATGAGCAGAGCAACAGATCCTTGCTCAAACCTAAATTATTTGAGATTTTTGGCATAAAAAAGGGACATGCAACATCATATACTCCCAACACCTGTTCAGGTCGTGTAGAAACCTTCGGCAAAAGGGCCGATGGGTTTATCATCCTCCATATCAAGGGGAAGGCAAACAAGGGCATATCACCATCCCCACTTAAGGCACTGGTTACTGAGATTCCTCCAATGGACATGGATGTTGAAATCTTAGCCTTGCTGGTAAGAAACAGTACATAAAGTATGCCAGTAGTGCAGTATATATGACGATCCCCCATATGCACAAAGACTTGATCTAGGTTGGGTAATAGTGGGCGATGTATGATTGAATATAATGTGCACACCATCTGAGAACTCCTTCAAAACTCATGTGGTGAGAAATGAGTATGCATCTCACTTCAAACAATGCCCTCATCATTAAGTAACGGAGAAGCCTCTTGACATCATCCAGGTATCTGATGTTACTCCAATCCCCTGTGATGACAATTTAGATAGCACAGTGTTCTGTACTACAAGTGATAACAACAGAATAGCTTTGTCAGTTGAAGATAGAGAGTTCATCACAATAATGGACAATGAATTCTTCAAAGATAAATCTAACAGCTGGGTTGCACATTTACCTCTTTGTGTTACAAGAGTCAGACTTCCAAACAATCCTGAACAAGCTTTATCCAGATTCAACTCACTTCAGCTACATAGTTAGTCTGGCTGAAAAAAGACCAAAGTCCATCCAGTTCAAAAAAAAAGTTATAATCCTATCCAGTTATATTATGTGTATCTAGCAAAGAATCCAGGCCTTTTTTAAAGTAATTCACTGAGGTGGCCAGAACCAACTCTTGAGAGAGTATTTCACATTTTCACAGCTCTTACTGTGAAGAAATCTTTCCGTATTTTGGAGGTTAAATCTCTTTTAACCTAAACATAAAGAGTGCACCCTTGTCCTCAATGTAGAGTTATCCACCCTTAGGTCATCACAGAGTTCACTATATGAACCACTGATGTATTTATTCATGTTGATCATATCCCCCCTTAATCTCTTCTCGAGAGAATAACTTCAGCTCCTCTAATCTTTCCTTCAGCGAATAGTAAAGAACAGAAGGACCACTTCATTGCCTTCATGAAAAGGATTTTTGACAATGATCATGCTGAGCCAGCTCCACCTCTTTTAGAACATGATGCATGCTGGTATCTGCCATCGGAGTGTATTAACCATGTAAACCAAAACAAATCAGGGTAGTATTTGACTCCAGTGCCAAGCTTCAAGGCGTATCCATGAATGTTCTTCTCACTGGTCCTAACTTAGCCAACAACCTTGTAGGAGTACTTACAATATGAGGTTCAGAAGATAGCCAGTTGCCATAACTGCTGACATTAAACAAATGTTCCATTGCATTATAGCAAGAGAAGACCACAGGAACCTCCTAAGGCTTCTGTGGTACCGTGACAACAACATAAAACAATGAAATGATCGAATACCACATAAAAGTTCATGCCTTCGGAAACAGTCCCTCTCCTGCTGTTGCAACATATGGTCTACGAAGGACTGCTCTTGATAGTGAAAAGGAGTATGGTGCAGATGCTCGATGCTTCGTTGAGGGACTTCTTTGTGGAGGGTGGACTCAAATCTTTACCCACAGATGAAGAAGCCACATAGCTGCTCCAAAGGACTCAAGATATGCTTTGAGGCCAACCTCAGACTCCTTAAGATTGCCTCAAAGAGTGCTGCTGTGATGAAAGCCTTTCAGCCTGGTGACGGTGCCACAAGATTTTAATCTGGGAATGGGCATGCCTCCCATTCAGAGAAGTCTGGGCTTATGGTGGAACCTATTAAAAGACACCTTTGCCTTTCAAGTCAGCTCTGCACACAAGCCATTTACCAAACGTGGTGTTCTGTCAGTGGTGAACAGTCTATACAATCCACTGGAATTTGTGGCTCCCATCACCATACAAGGTAAATCCTTAAGACAGCTATCAGAGACTATTAAAGATTGGGATGCTCCACTACCAACAGACAAACATTCAAAATGGGAGTCCTGGAAACAATCTCTACATGCCTTAGATGAAATTAACATCAACTTCAGTTTTTTTTACTGCAAGTTGGAGAAAAGAGATTCACATCTTCTCAGATGCATCCACTGAGGTCATAGCAGCTGTTGCCTACCTCAAGGTAAAAGACTCTCAATCAAATCCATGTAGGGTTTGTTTGGCAAAGCTTAGTTAGCACCTACGTCTGAGCACACAATTCCCAGGGTTTGTGGGACTGTGCTAGCTGTAGAAATTGCAGATTTAATACTATGTGAGCTAGCCATTCAGATAGATGACATCAAATTTTTACACAGACAGCAAAGTTGTTTTGGGCTACATATACAATCATACAAAACTTTTCTATGTCAGCAACTGTGTAGAAAGAATCAGAAATCCTCAAGGCCTGAACAGTGGCATTATGTTCCATCAGAGCTCAATCCTACAGATCATGCCACCAGGCCAATGTCCGCAAGTGTCTTTGCAAATTCTTCTTGGTTAACAGGTCCTGAATTATTTCTGGATCATACAGAAGAAACTACAGCTGAGGTATCCAGTCTTCTAGATCCTGACAATGATCCAGAGATTCATCCTGGAGTCAAAACCCTTGTCACTAGATCTGAACAAAGATCCATCTTCAGCTGTCAATTCTTTGAACATTTCTCCAAGTGGATAAGGCTCATACGGCACTATTATGAAAGGGGTAAACCCCAAAGTACCGTAGAGACTTTCAGCAGACCCATCACAGAGCTTGCTTTGCTCTTGCCCTTTTGGAACTAAACTTGCTTACGTATCTGGGTTGTTGAATCCTGCCCCACCTCCAGAAGAATGTGCCTTGAACTTTCATGGACATTACTTGATACCTTATTGCAGTTATTTTTGTTGCATATATATAAATATGCATGTTTTTCCTTTTGTCTTTCAGGACTTCAAGACAACAGCAAATTTCACTATTGTTTATTTGCTTGCATAATTACTGCTAATTTACCAGACAAAGAGTGTGCTGTCATACTTATTGTGAAACAATATAATCCAATGCATAGTCATGGTTAATGTTAATATACTGCCATCTTGTGGACATTTTGGTTATTGCACCTCCCTTTTCTGTCTTTCATCCTTTCCCCTCCCACTAGCTAGTGATGCATTTCCTCTTCCTTCTTCACCGCCTTCTTGGGATGAATATAGCCACTTGTCTCTAGGCCTCATGTAATCTGCTCACATTTTTTGAACACATTACCATCCTTTCATTCATCTGCTACATCTTGTTGTCTGCTGTACCTTCTGCATTGCAATAAAGATCCATGAATGAAAAAAACAGGTGTTTGGTGAGTTCAGCTGATAAAGACTGTTCACAGTGATTGTATCTGCTCATACAGGCTAGGCCAGCAATGGGCAAACTACGGCCCGGCGGACCTTTTAATCCGGCCCGTGGAGCGTGATACATTGGCTGTCAGGATGTGTGTAGGCGGGGCAGCGTGACGAACGTGAGGGGAGCTAGGCTCCTCTCACAGTCCGCCCTGAAGACCGGAACGGCGCGGGATACATTGGCTGTCAGGATGTGTGTAGGCGGGGCAGCGTGACGAACGTGAGGGGAGCTAGGCTCCTCTCACAGTCCGCCCTGAAGACCAGAACGGCGCGGGAACACGGCGAGAGGAACGTGCGGAGCAGAGGTAAGTAAATTGACACGGGGGGACTTGGCTTACTACTTGGGGGGGAATAGTACTATGGGGGATGAATTAATATGGGGAATGAATTACTATAGGGGCGATGAATTACTATAGGGGGGATGAATTACTATATGGGGGATGAATTACTATGGGGGATGAATTACTATATGGGGGATGAATTACTATATGGGGGATGAATTACTATTGGGGATGAATTACTATGGGGGATGAATTACTATATGGAGGATGAATTACTATGGGGGATGAATTACTATATGGGGGATGAATTACTATGGGGGATGAATTACTATATGGGGGCTGAATTACTATGGGAGATGAATTACTATATGGGGGATGAATTACTATGGGGGATGAATTACTATATGGGGGATGAATTACTATGGGGGATGAATTACTATGGGGGATGAATTACTATATGGGGGATGAATTACTATGGGGGATGAATTACTATATGGGGGATGAATTACTATGGGGGATGAATTACTATGGGGGATGAATTACTATGGGAGATGAATTACTATATGGGGGATGAATTACTATGGGGGATGAATTACTATATGGGGGATGAATTACTATGGGGGATGAATTACTATATGGGGGATGAATTACTATGGGGGATGAATTACTATGGGGGATGAATTACTATATGGGGGATGAATTACTATATGGGGGATGAATTACTATGGGGGATGAATTACTATATGGGGGATTAATTACTATGATTACTATGGGGGAATATTACTATACTTACTATGGATGACACATACACATCATTCATCTACTCTTGGTCCGGCCCCCGGGTCCAATATATGAACCCATTGCGGCCCTCAAGTCAAAAGGTTTGCCCACCCCTGGGCTAGGCATAGAGGTCTCAGCAAGAGATAAGTCATTAATATAACAGCTGGAGGTCAGAATAATGACAACACAATTTATAACATTGTGTTATATCATTTTAATCTCCTGTGAGTCCTTATCTTAGGAGTGCTACATCTGCTGGTCTGGAGTCCATTTTAGATGCTGGTGATTGAGTTGTACTGTGCTACTTAGGTAAGTATTCGGACATGATGCAAGCACAGTAAAAGGGTCATTCAATTTCTAATGAGAAAGGAAAACTATCCTAAAAACCCACAAAGATTTTTCAGCATTGTTTCAACATTTCTAAAGCTCCTAAGTGCCTAAAAAACTTGGGAATTAACCCCTACAGGAGGCAGTCTGGGCACAATGCTTGCATATACCGGAAAGGTATGAATAGCTTGTGTTTCTACAGTCAACATAAGATCTCTGCTATTATCTTGTGATCCTGCAGTTTACATGTATAGACCTTGGGTTCTATCCAAACTTGGAAGGAAGCTGTCAGTGCCAGGCCAATTAGCTGCAGGAAGGGGTTTCCCTACCCCAAAGCTCATTTACACAAAATGGTGGGGTGCATTGTAAGATCTGACCTAACATAGCCACTTTAGGCCAATAACATTGACCTAATGTGGCCATATTAAGTCAAGGATGTTACAGGCATCCCTTTCTTATTGTATACCTGCAACAGAATCCCCCACCTGGCTGATTAGTCTGGTACTAACATCCTTCTTCTGGCTTCCACCAAACATAGGTTTTAACAGAACCCAAGGTCATCCTTTATCAAGAGTAGAACAGCCATATCTAATATATAATAATTCTAAAAGCAAGCATTATAATACTCTCCTCTCCACTTCCTCTTTCTGTAGGGGTCCCTCAAGGTTCTGTCCTTGGACCCCTTCTCTTCTCCATCTAAACCTCCTCCCTTGGTCACTTGATAAACTCCCATGGCTTTAAGTACCATCTCTATGCTGATGACACACAAATATATCTTTCTACTCCTCACCTCACTCCTTCAGTTTCCTCTCACAGTACTAACCTACTAAGTGACATATCGACATGGATGTCACTCCACTTCCTCAAACTAAATCTTTCTAAAACTGAGCTCATACTATTCCCTCCAGCCCGTGCCCCTCCCCTGACTTCTCCATCAAGATAAATAATACAACCATCAGTCCCTCCCCTCATGCCAGGGTACTAGGTGTAGTCATAGACTCCCATCTGTCCTTTCATCCTCAAATTCAATCACTGTCAAAATCTTGTAGACTTCACCTCCGCAACATCTCCAAGATATGCCCCTTGTTAACCTCTAAAATTACTAAGCAACTTATTCACTCCCTGGTTATCTCTCGCCTTGACTATTGTAACTCCCTCCTCATTGGCCTACCTAATCACAGGCTATCCCCTCTTCAGTCTTCATGAATGCTGCTGCCAGACTCATCCATCTTACTAACTGTTCCATATCTGCCATCCCTCTCTGCCAATCCCTCCACTGGCTTCCCACTGCCCAACGAATAAAATTCAAAACATTAACAATAATGTATAAAGCCATTTATAACTCTGTCCCAAATTACATCACCAATCTTGTCTCCAAATATCACCCAAACCGCCCTCTCCGCTCCTCCCACAACCTCCTGCTCTCTTGCTCCCTTGTCTCCTCCTCCCATGCTTGTCTCCAGGACTTCTCCAGAGCCTCCCCCATCCTCTGGAAATCTCTACCCCAATCTATCAGACTATTGCCTACTCTGCCCACTTTTAGGCGATATCTGAAAACCTCTTTTCAGGAAAGCCTATCCTGCCTTCAGCTAATAACAGAATCTTCTATTTCTCCTACCAGTCCAACCCCCACAGTTATTACCTTTTGTACCACCAGCCCCTCCCTCTTAGATTGTAAACTCCAAGGAGCAGGGCCCTCCTAATCCTCTTGTATTGAACTGTATTTTTGCTGTATTGTCTCCCTTTATTTTGTAAAGCGCTGAGCAAACTGTTGGCACTATATATATCCTGTATAATAAATATTATAACTTCTGTACTCATGAACATGACAGCTTCAAGCAGCTATTAACAAATCAGCTTACCTTTCTTTTGCTTTTCCTTTTTGTGGGGCAT
This sequence comes from Staurois parvus, assembly GCF_062004578.1. Taxonomy (NCBI): domain Eukaryota; kingdom Metazoa; phylum Chordata; class Amphibia; order Anura; family Ranidae; genus Staurois; species Staurois parvus. Next base: position 15,461,652 of record NW_028318078.1, on the reverse strand, counting down.
GTCATCTTTTGGCTCCAGTGTGTCATAGTCCCAACTATTATAGCTGCCAGGAGTTGGACATATACCTTTTATAATGGAAACAAATGTTGTAATAGAGTTGTTTACTCCCCTTATAAAACAGCCCTATAGTATGCATACAAACCTCCAAACCACTGCCAAATCACACTACAAAGCTGAGTCTTGAAGTCATCGGACTGGAACTTGTGTAAAGACTGAGGAAAAGAGAAACAGAAGCTGCTGTATACAGTCTGACCTAGGGATAAAGGTAAGATCTGTTTGGGAACAAAATGAACACATGAAGATGGTTTAAAGTAAAATTCCACTTTTGCTAAAAAAATAACATATATAGTTGCTACACCAATCATAGTTACATAGTTAGCCTGGCTGAAAAAAGACAAAATTCCATCCAGTTCAACCATTAAAAAAAAAAAAGATATAATCCCATACCCACAGTTGATCCAGAGGAAGGCAAAAAACCCAGCAAAGCATGATCCAATTTTCTCCTGCAGGGGAAAAACAAATTCCTTCCTGATCCCCCAAGAGGTAATCGGATATTCCCTGGATCAACTTTACCTATAAATGTTAGTAACCAGTTATATTCTGTGTATCCAGGAAAGAATCCAGGCCTTCTTTAAGGCAATCCACTGAGCTGGCTAGAACCAACTCTTGAGGGAGTCTGTTCCACATTTTCACAGCTCTCACTGAAGAAACCTTTCCATGTTTGGAGATTAAATTTAATTTTGTCCAGACATAAAGAGTGCCCCCTTGTCCTCTGTGATGACCTCAGGGTGAATAGCTTTACACCAAGTTCGCTATATGAACCACCAATGTATTTAATCTCTCAAGAGTGAATAAATTCAGTTCCTCTAATCTTTCCTCATAGTGGAACTCCTCCATGCCTCTTATCAGTTTGGTTGCCCTTCTCTGTACTTTCTCCAGTTCTCCAATCTTCTTTTTGTGAATTGGTGCCCAAAACTGAACTGCATATTCCAGATGAGGTCTTACTAATGATTTGTACAGGGGTAAAATGATATCTCTCTCTGGAGTCTATACCCCTTTTAATACAAGAGAGGATTTTGTTCGCTTTAGAAGCAGCAGCTTGGCATTACATGCCATTATTAAACTTGTGATCTACTAGAACCCCCAGATCCTTCTCCAACATTGATTCCCCCAATTGTGCACCCCCTAGTATGTTTAATGAATGCATATTCTTAGGCCCCAAGTGCATCACTTTACATTTATCAACATTAAACCTCATTTGCCACATAGTTGTCCAATTAAACGGCGCATTGAGGTAAGCTTGTAAATTGAAGACATCCTGTAAGGAAGTTATTCCACTCCACAGCTTGGTGTCATCTGCAAAGACTGAAATGTAATTTTTAATTCCAGACCCTATTTCATTTATAAATATATTAAAAAGTAAGGGTCCCAACACTGAACCTGGGGGTATGCCACTGACAACCCTAGACCATTCAGAGTATGAATCATTAACCATTACTCTTTGAATACGATCTTTTAGCTAGTTTTCTATCCATTTACGTACAGATTTTTCCAATCCTGTGGACTTTACCTTACACATTAGTCGTGTGTGGGGAACTGTGTTAAACGCTTTTGCAAAATCCAAGTATATCACATCCACCCCTCTGTCCAAGGTTTTGCTCATCTCCTCATAAAAAGAAATCAGATTTGTTTGACAACTTCTGTCTTTTATTAATTCATGCTGTCTGTTGCTTAAAATATTTTTTTTCCAGCAAGAACTCATCTATGTGGTCTTTTATTAAACTCTCCAGTATCTTTCCAACCATAGAAGTTAAACTAACAGGTCTATAATTACTTGGTAACAATTTTGACCTCTTTTTAAATATTGGCACTACATTGGCCTTACGCCAATCCAGTGGTACTATGCCAGTCATTAAAGAGTCCCTAAAAATTAGAAACAATGGCTTTGAAATGGCAGAGCTCAATTCTTTAAGGACCCGTGGGTGTGTGCCATCTGGTTCAGGTGTTTTATTCACCTTAATTCTGTCTAAATATTTTTGAATCATATCAATTGTGAGCCAATGTGGATCATCTGGAGCTGTGTCAATACCCTGCCCATTATGGACAAGAGCTCCCCCATGCTCCTTTTTGTACACAGAGCTGAAAAAGGTATTAAATAAATTTGCCTTCTCTATGACCCCAGTCACCCATTCTAGATTATTTTGTAAAGGGCCTACATGCTCGGACCGGACCTTTTTACCATTAATATATTTGAAGAATTTTTGGGGGTTTGTCCTGTTATCTTTTGCAATCTGTCATTTGTTTTCAATTTTTGCGGCCTTTATTTCCTTTTTGCATATTCTGTTATATTCTTTGTAATGTTTAAACAATGTTAGCATTCCTTCATTTTTAATTAAAGCACTTTTCTTATTACCTATAGCTTTTTTAACTTTGGCCGTAAGTGTCACGGACCTGACCGGAAGCTGCAATAGAGAGAGGGCTCCCCTTACGGCTAAATGCAGTGCACCCCTGGAGGTGGAAACAGGAGGTGCAGTGCCCAAAGAAGCATGGGTTGCCAGTGGTGTTGCTGCTTGGAAATGCCTGATGAGATGGAACCCGTGGGTGCTCCAGCAGGATGCATTTCTCCATAGAACACGTGGATCCCAGAGGATGGGTAGAGTAGTCAGCAGCCAGAATCAGTGTGGAACAGCAGACAAGAGCAACGTTAGGATCAAACCGGGGTCATACACAGAGTAGCAGCAGACAGGAGCAAGGTCAGGATCAAGCCAGGGTTATACACAGAGTAGCAGCAGACAGGAGCAAGGTCAGGATCAAGCCAGGGTCATACACAGAGCAGCAGACAGGAACAAGGTCTGGAGCAAGCCGGGTCGGTAATGGGTAATCAGCAGTAAACTCAGGAACACAAGAACGGGAGGGGCTGACAATAATCCAGCAATCACTGAACAGAGCTGCAGTCCTTATAAAGGCCACTGAGTGTCAGCAATTAGTGCACCCTGCATGTGCTGGTGCATTTTTGTGCAAAGGAATGCATGATTACGTGTCGCCCGCCTATGCGCATGCGCACTTCTTGGCACGAATTGGCTTAGCCATATTGCGCATTGGCGCATTTGCCCGGGCTTCCTCGTTTTTTCCTCTGACAATAAGCCAGAAAGGATTGATTTTTAGCCTTTTAAACTTGTTGCCCATGGGAATATATTTTGCAGTGTGTTCACATACAGTCTTTTTGAAGAACTCCCATTTCTGTGTTGTGTTCATTGATGTCAATTGGAAAATTAGCTCTTAAAATTGAGTGTTTTTATTTTTCCCTTATGTGCTTGCTATTTACAGCTAACAATAAATGAAATCATGTTATGGTCACTGCTACCCATATGTTCTTTTATATGGATATTCGTAATAAGCTCTGCATGGTGTGAGACTACCAGGTCCAGCAGAGCATCATTTCTAGTTGGGGCCTCCATAATATTGTCCTGTAGTAGGTTTAAAAATGTTTGCCCTTTAACTTTTCCTGCAATACCATTACTCCAGTCAATTTCCGGATAATTAAAATCTGCCATTATCATCAGTGTCCCAACCCTTTCGATCAGTGAAAGGAGCTGAGTCTCCACCTCCTCATTAACACTGGGAGGCCTATAATAAACTCCAATGATTATCTTTGTAGCACACCGCCATGTGCAGTTCCACCCATAATGCTTCAGCCTTATCACACTCTCCATCAACTAGGTCCTCTTTTACACACGCTCTGAGATCATTTCTCACAGAGACAGACACCACCACCTTTCCTATTTACCCTGTCTCTCCAAAAGAGAACATAGCTAGGAATATTAATGGCCCAGTCACGTGAAGAATGAAGCCAAGATTCAGCAATACCAATTAAATCATAGTTCTCTTCATGCACCAAAGCTTCCAACTCACCTATTTTGCTTGGCAGACTTCTGGCATTGACACCTTGTTCACACATATTTTGCATATTTTTTATTTTCATACAAATGGTGCCAATTCCACTGGTTGTTTGTAACATGGGAACCTTCTTATCTGCCATAGCCTTCCCCCCATCTTTCCCCATTCCACCAACCAATAAGTACTGACCCCTGTCTGATCTGTCTACCCTGTTATAATCTAATTCTCCCTCCACCCTTGATCCTAGTTTAAATACTCCTCCAGCCTTCCCAATAAACCTCTCCACCAGCACAGTAGACCCCCTTCCATTTAGGTGCAAACCATCTCTAGCATATAGGCTGCACCCCAACGAAAAGGCAGCCCAGTTCTCTAGAAACCCAAATCCTTCCCTCTTACACCAGGTCTTTAGCCATGCATTGAGTTCTCTAATCTCCCCTTGTCTTTTCTGAGTTGCACATGGCACAGGTGATATTTCAGAGAATATCACCTTGGAGGTCCTTCCTTTCAACTTGTAACCCACTTCTTTAAATTGATTCTTAAGGAGCCTCCACCTTCCATGTATTCTGTCATTGGTTCCAACATGGACCAAGACAGCTGGGTCTTTCCCAGCCCCTCCCAGTAATTTATCAACCCGGTCGACCACATGCCGAACCCTGGCACCAGGGAGACAGCAAACCATTCGGTTGAGGCAATCCTGGTGACAAATTATTCTATCACTCCTTCTGATTATAGAATTCCCTACTACCACCAGCTGTCTAGGCCTTCCTGCACTACCCTCCCCACCCCTCCCAGATGGTCTGCACTCCCGGCTGTTAGGGATAGCAGTGACATTCAGGGCTGCCACCCCTGAGCTTGCCACCCCCACATCTTCACCCAACTTGGCAAATCTGTTTGGGTTCACAAACCCAGGGCTGGCCTTCCTTTTATGTGAGTCCCTACCACTTCCTCTCATTATAGTAACCCATCTTCCTACCTGATAATCCTGATTAGCCCCTCCACCCCCCACATCAATCCCATTAGCTACCTGCTCAGGGAGCAGAGGACCGCTTTCAAGATTGTCGGTTCTGCCCAGTGTTGAAACTTGCTCCTCCAGATCTCTAACGTGAGTTTCCAGAAGGGCAACCCTCTCACATCTGTCGCAGCAGTACCCATCCTGGAGCTGTTGCTGCATACATGCGGCACACTGTGTACTGCACAAAACCTTCAACTCTGCTAGCACACATTATCCCAGTTACAATATTAATAGGAAATATCAGATGTCACTTACAGATTAGTAGACTCCTGTTATAAACTCCTGTTTTCCACTCTGATTTTTTAACTCCCCTTATCAAATGTCCACTTGGTCAAACGGTCCAGCAAGCAAAATACAGGCAAGCTCAAGAATAAGCAAGCTCAGAGTGAGCTCTACAGAAAGTTATACAGTACCTGTATCACCTGTGACCAATTAAACCCCCCCCCCCTTAATTAGCAGACTGAAGGAAGAGAAAAAAAATGCTTTTAAAAGTGATTTAAAAACGTAAAAGCTTTTAGTAAGACCCAAAGAAGAAAATAAAACTACAAGCACCAGCAATCAAAAGTAAAACTTTTTCACTTTCCACTTAAATTTCCCACTCTTAGCTATCACAAGCAAAAAATGCCAAAAATCATTTTTCCATTTAAGTCTTTAGAGCAGAGGTGTCCAACATTTTGACTTTCCTGGGCCACATGGGAAGAAGAGGAATCGTCTTGGGCCACACATAAAATATACTAACAATAGGGATAGCTGATGAGCAGAAAAAGTCAGGTAGATCACAGGTTAATGATCAATGATATAGATAGTGTACCTATCTGAGTAATAAAACTTTGTTTGCAATATTGCTTATTAGAAAAGTAAAAGAAGGCAGCATAAATTAGTGTGATATTTGACACTGTTTTTTGATAAACTAACACATCAATATCTGATTCAATGGATGTAGTAGCAATTCTCAATGAATTCTCAAGGTGCTCATCAGATGTTTTGGTTCTAATTTTGCCCTTCGTTTGCTTCATTCTTGAAAATAGTTGCTCACAAATATAGGTGCTGCCAAAAACCGATGACATGAATAAGCGTGATTGTGAAGAGTGGGATATTTTTCTTTGTGAAGATAAAACTTCTAAAAGTCCAGTAAAGAGACACTGTTAATTTTTAATTTGTCAACATGTGTTCGCTAAGTGTAAATACATTTTCACAAATATTCCCAATAAAATCTAAATTTTTAAGTAAGTTTACAATTTTGTGTTGGGCCGCATTCATATCCATCTTGAGCCATATGTGGCCTGTAGGCTGTGAGTTGGATAAGGCTGCTTCAGAGTAACTTTGTAGTAAAAAAAAGCAAAATCCGCTTGTTTATTTAGGTTTCCCCTTCATGACAAAATACTGCAGTAACCTTGAAAACTGTGAAGATAAAAATCTAATACCATAAACATATTCGCACAAATCCCAATTTCTTCCTGCAGTGCTTACGCAAAGTTGACATTACATAAGAGTGATGAAGGTATATTACCAACAACTGCGATGAATATATAAACAAGTGATAAATACTGTTATTAAATAAATGATAACTGTGTATAAACACATAAACTGCTCTGCCACTTTAAAAATAAGTAAATCATATAAAAAAACACTTTAGCAATTAGAAATTAGAAATTATTCAAGTGGCGCATAATCAATAATCTGTGCAAAACAGTAAAAGTGTATAGAAGTGAATAAAAATATTCAACACAAAAAATGTATATATTATAATTAGAAATAATTGTGTATAATCAAAAAAGAAGTCCAAATAAATCAGTCCAAAAGAAGATCACCACATGAAAAAATCTTGTGCAAAACAAGTGAATAAACATATGTGTGTGAAGTGCCCCCCTCTCAGGTGTGCACTCACCAGCAAGTGTTGCCTCCCACTCTTACGGTTGGCAAACTAGGTTTAGACAAGCGATTTTCAAGAGATAAATCCGACCACGATGATCTTTCCTGAGAAATCTGAGTAAGCTTCAGCACAGTGCAGAAGCATCTTCATGTAAAGTTTGGGGTATTCAGCATTTCCTGAGATCTTTCCAGATGGATGGTCACCCTCGGCAGTGTAGATGGAAGGGTAAGCTGGGTATATTTACTAACTTTTTTCCCCACAGGTTTTTTCTTTGTATTGTTTTATTTTTACTGCAGTGTTTTGGCATGGGGTTCATGAATAAGTAAGCAGACACAATCCAGATGGATGGAGGAATCCCCCCCACTATGCCATTCCATTCTGACAGAGTGGTTGCTCCACTGTCAGAATACACTGATCAGTGGCTGCAGTTGCTGACCTAAAAGGGTTTGACAAAGGTTGACCGTCAGATCGACTTCTTTCGAGCAGCTGCAGCCATACATGGATCAAAATTCATCTTGATGGATTGAAATTGGACACAGCGTGATTTTGTCAGCAGGTTTATAATTTATGGCTGAAACCTGCTGATCAGCTGTATCCAATCACAACGCAGTGTCCTGTGTTTACAAACACACAGCGGTCTGGCTGTTTCTTCTCCCTAAGCGCAGGGAGAAAAAACAGCCAGCTCTCTTAGTAAAAGTATCACATATTCCACACATTACACTTGTTAGGCACACAGTTAACCCCTCGATTGTGCCTTGATGTTAACCCCTTTCCAGCCAGAGTCATTAGTACAGTGATGTCAGTGTCAGCCAGTTAGTGTACCTCCCAGTGAGGGTCTGTTAGCGCCAGATTGCCCACCATACTGTCACAGCTCCACTTTAAGTTGCTGACCAATACCAGTATAGTGTCTATATATGCGTGAATTCAAGTGTACATATATATCATAGTTTGTAGACCCTATAACTTTCACACAAACCAATTAATATGCACTTATTGGGATTTTATTTTTTTACCAAAAGACAAGTAGCAAAATACATTTTGGCCTAAAATTATGAAGAAATTTGATTTTTTTTTTTATTGGTAATGTTTTATAACAGAAAGTAGAAAATATTGTTTTAGGTTGTTTTTCAAAAATGTTTTTGTGTATATTAAAAAATAAAAAATACAGTAGTGACCACATACCACCAAAATTTGTGTGAAAAACCTGGTATAAATTTAATTTGGGTACAGTGTTGTATGACTGAGCAATTGCCAGTTAAAATAGCTCAGTGCTAAATAACAAAAAATGCCCTGGTCATTAAGGAGGTAAAACATTCTGGAGGTCAAGTAGTTATTCTTTACCTTTGATGCATATGGCAACTATAAGGAAGCTTATCTGTGACTAATGTCTATGTGACTATGGTAATTCTGCTGCTGCTGCTCTTCACTGGTCAAAATACAGCAGAACCTTGTTTGCTAGCAAGAGAGCAGCAATGGAGTGACAGCTCTTTTGTTTGGCAAGCAAGGGAGTGACACCACTGGAGAGTGTAGGTGGACTTGCCAGTGGCAGGATTGATTGTGTGACTGCTTTTTTACTTAGGTTCTGAGGTGTTGAGAATTGAGCCCAAAGTCTTTCACAACACTACCAAAACAACATTCCACCACTAATGAGGCACATTTTCATAAAGTAATAACTTAAACTTGAGACTTCCAAAATGCACTTAAAGCAAACCTGTTGTGAGAGAAATATGGAAGGTGACTTAAGCTGGCCATACACTATACAATTTTCTGTCCAATTTCTGCCCAGTTTTCTTTGGATTTACCTTCAACTGTGTAGTGCAAGGGCCTGCCTAATTGGATACAACTGAAAGTATTGTTTAGGTTTGACCTGATATTATATGGTTTTTGGTAAATCTAAAGAAAAAATCTCAAGAAAATTGTATAATGTATGGCCAGCCTTACTTTTGCAAATGTTGGTTTCCTATGTATTATCTAGATCCACTGGTGTTAGCACTTTATGAATCACTGACCAGGAACAAAGTCAAAACACTGAAGTATGATAGACAGGCAACTAGCATATTCAGAAGGGGAAGTCAGCAATGGAAGCCCCCAGGTTTCTTTTTGGGAAGGTTTCCATTAATGCTTACTATCACATGGACAAAGTTATATAGTGTATTATATGTCTATGATCTATTTCTAATTATAAAAACAACTCATAACTTACTTTTATTCTATACCTCTTACTGTTTTCCAAAATGTTTATGTATACATTGTTACTTTTCAAAAACTGTCCAAGGGGAGCAAATATTTAGCACTCTGTATGCCTAAATTACAACATTGAAAGTATGAACCTGCATGTTAAACCACTGTGGTGGTACAGTATATTGCTATTTGAATCCCTGTGTACTCAATAAAATCTTCATTGCAAAAAAAAACAGCTTACAGTGAGAAATCCATCCCAATTGGGTTGTTTTTGACAGAAGTCAAGAAGCTGGACATAATTCTCTGCCACGCGATCAAACAGTTTTCGTTGGCACTTTGCATCCGGCTACAAGATAAAATTTTATGCAAATTAAAAATCACTTCAATAACCCAAATATTGTTATGAATTGTTTTAGGATGAACTTGAAGACAGAGCTGGAATATGATACCAACCCATCATAGTACCTTTTTTGGTAAAAGATAAGCCATCTGGGACATCCAAACAAACCCAGAATAATAGTAGCAAGTTTCAGATGAAGCCTTAGTCATAGCTCAACTATAACTAAAGCTGGCCATACATGGTTTGAAAGTTGGGGGGGTCCCTGCTGAACCGACCGAATTTCGATCCATGTATGGGCACTGTGGTTGAACAGACAAACATTGACTTCTGCTCTACTGGCCTGTTGGAAAATTTCCACTCGATTAGCACTGCAGGCTATAGACTGCAGCGCTGATCTATGCATTCTGACAGCAGGGAAATCTCTCTGCTGTCAGAGCACAAAGAAACAACAGGGAATCAATATGGATGAGGGAATTGGGTGAGTTTGTTTCATTAAACCCACTGGTTGAAGGAAAAAAAAATGGGCTCATCTATGACTAGCTTAAGGCTTAAGCTGAAACACATTAGCATTCTGCTGGGTTAGTTTGGATATCCCAGATCATTTATCTTTTTACCAAAAAAAGTACTGTGAAGATATGACTAAGTTCGGCTATAATAAGGCTTCGGCTAAAACGTGTTAGCACTCCACTGGGTTTGTTTGGATGTCCCAGACCTAAATTTTACCAGATAAAGTCTCTTCAGATTTATGCTTACGCATTATACAGGAACATTGAGCTGTTAAGGATGACTTCCCTGGTGTGTATACTGGCGTGGAGGTGGAAATATTTCTATTGTTTCAGGATGAACCAATTTTTCCACTGGGGTTTAAATAACAAAACAGTTTTACTTGATGACATTAAGCCCTAGTTCACACTGGATCTGACTTTGAAATTTAGCTGCTTCACTTGCAGTCGCACGATTTCAAAGTCGCAGGTCAGTGCGACTTCAGGTGCAACTTGGCAGACATCTCTGCAACTTCATGCACAGATTTCTATGCAAGTCGCTCCTGATATCTCAAAAAATAATGGAGGAACTACTTTCAAAATCGGTGTGACTCTGACGGAGTCTGAGCCCCAGCCGCACCAATTTGAACAGTTCCATTGCCAACAATAGGGTGCAACTTGTCATGTGATTTGAAATTGTCAAATTGCATGACAAGTTGCAACGGTATGTACCTGCAATATCACAGTAATTGCAGCAGTATCTTGAAACAAACATATGTGTCTCATGATAAGAGAGCTCTAAACTTTTCAAGTAGAAAAGGAAAACAAAAACATGCTCTTGAAATTATATGGCCAGAATTAAAATTTTATTAGTAATTCGCTGAAGTGGATCTAAAATCAAACACTAAAACAGCAACTATTCGTTAACACACCATAGCACACTCTTATTCCAGTACAAAAGGCAGGAGGGCAAAAGATGGCAGACAAAGGATTCTTTATGGACAGTATATATGACATGAACAGTTCATGATTAACACTCCAGGGGAAGTGCTTACTCAGATTTAATCAAATGAATGTGCCAACAAAGAGACCAACACATATAAAAAGCCAGAGGCTGACTAAGTCCTGGTTCACACTGATGCAATTTCTGATACATTCCAGAATACATGGAATCTCATGACAAGTGCAATAATATGAGCTTCTGTCGATTCCATATACATTATATGTAGTGTGATTTTTTGCCATGTGTGAGTTTGGGGTGATGCAGTGTGATTTTGTGGTCCATAGACTTCAATGGACATGCATCAAAATCACATCTGTGTTCTTTTTTGACCTTACTGTCAGCAGCAGGCATGAGTCATTGGTTGTTAGGAGCTAACACTTGCTGGCTTCTTTTTTTTTTTCAGTGTGAAAAGGATTTAATATGCAATTGTTTGTTTCTCTTTTTCCAATGACCACCTTATGACTTGGAAAGAACCTTATTATTCATTAACATTCGCATTATTTTATGTGCCTAATATTAGAGATCATATTCTTACAATACTCTTTGCCCAGAGCTTTTCTTATATGATTCCCTCTCGTGATTATTTTTTTTTTTATAATATTTATTTATTTTCATCCAAATACAAATTACAAACACCTATTTCTATAAAAAAACATCAAATTGATATATTCTTATTGACATAATTTATCTATATCCCACTTCACCTACCCTCCCTCCCCCCCCCCTCCCACTCTGCAATTCTCTTCTCTAAAAACCATTTCTAAAATCCACTTTTATTTCGAGGGGTATAATTCATCATCATATATTTCACTTTTTCTCTATATTCTTCCCATTTTTTCCACTTTATATTATACTTCTCCATCATATCCATATGCATACAATATAATCTTTCCGTCGCACAAATCTGATTCATTCTGACCATCCAATCTTCCTCTGTCGGCACCTCCGTTTTTTTCCAGAACCTAGGTATAAGACTCTTAGCTGCGCTCAAGAAATACCATAATCCTGAATCCTTATATGATCTCACTGAAAGCTCTGTGACATGGAGAAGACGTAGCTCTGGATCCAATCTAATGTCAATCTCAGTAATTTTCCTTACTAAGTATACAATTTTCCTCCAAAACACCTGTATTTTTAAACACTCCCACCATATGTGATATAACGTACCCACTTCACCATATCCTCTCCAACACAATGGTGAAATCTCCCCATTCAATTTGTGTTCCACATTTGGTGTGATGTGCCAAATTACTAAACACTTATAGTTCAACTCCACTTCCCGCATGCTAGTATTTTCGTGAATTAATCTAAGCACCTTCCTCTGCTGCTCCTCATCTATTTCCCTTCCCATGTCTTTTTCCCACTTCTCTATATATATTAATTTTGTGCCCGTGTCTAATTCCGTTATTATTCTATACATTTTTGCAACTGCGTGTCTCCCATCTCCCCGTGCTTCTAATAATTTTTCAAATGAATTCCACTCCTTTCTGGTTCTCACAGGTTTTGGGAGACTCCTAAAGAAATATTTCAATTGATGATATCGTAACTCGTCCATTCTACTGAAAACTTCTCCCTTTTTCTTCTCCAACTCCCTATATGTTCCTATTTCCTCACCCACCATTATATCTCTCAATTGCGCATCCTTTTTTATGATCCATTTCCCTGTGATATCTTCCTTCCCAGGAGCAAAATATTCTGAATTCCTTAGTGGCATTAACTGTGAATTAAAAACCCATCCGTTTTGTCTATGTAACATTTCCCAAACTTTAAAACAATAAAAGTGTACACACTTGTGTTAACATCTAGTCCTCTATATTGTGCAGGTAACCATATAATCCTACTTAAATTTGTCCCACTCAGTGTATTTTCAATTTTGACCCGACTTTTCCCTGGGTTATGAGTCCAGTCAAAAATTCTCGCAATTATCACCGCTTTATAATATCTCTTAAAATCTGGGAGTCCTAAACTACCTCTCTCTTTAATGCTAGTCAGCGTATCATAACGTATTCTTGGTTTTTATTCCTCCACATAAATCCCAACAGCATTTTTCTAAGTGTTTTAAAAAAGACCTCTGGGAGTTTAATTGGAATAATTTGGAATTTATATAAAACTTTGGGCACAATTATCATTTTAATCAGATTTATACGACCCATCCAAGACGGATTTCCACTCCCCAACCTCTTCAACTCCTCCTTAATCTCATTTAAATGTGAAATATAGTTAGTTATATACATATTTTTAATTGAAGCAGACAGTTTTATCCCAAGATACTTTAATTCTTTCTCTCTCCAAACAAAGGGGGAATTCTTTTTGTATTATTTCTTTTTCACTATTTTTAAGGTTGATATTTAAAATTTCAGTTTTTGTTGGATTAATTTTCAAATTTGAGAATTCCCCATATTCCTTCACTTGCTGGCTTCCTAACAATCATGAGTCATCCTTGCTGTCAGCAGGATTACCTGCTGACAGCAGAATGTTAACAAAAACGTCGGCTCTGAAAACAGTGTGGGGATTCCTCAGTGATCCTTACCAGGCTCTTTGGGTCTGGTACGGATTTTAAGGTGAAATCCATGCCAAAAAATGGCATGGGGTCTCCTTCAAAATCCATATCAGACCTTTTTTGGAACATACAGCCCGGCAGGCCAGGAAAGCTGGGGATGAGTCAGTGCCCCCCCCCCCCCCTCCTGAACCATTCAGGCCACGTGCCCTCAACATGGAGGGTCACTTTGCTGGGAGGGATTCCCCAGCAAAGCACATTGTCTATGGTTGCCACCTCATCCCTTTAAACCTGAACACATATTAATTACACAGGTTATGAGGTTAATTTAATGCAGATAAGGCACTAAGTGAGTAAATGATCCCATGTTGATGAGGACAAGGGTCTCTTCCCCACAACCCTGTCCCTGTGGTTGTGGGGGTGCAGGGGGGGTAGTTTATCGGTATCTGGACTCCCTCTTTAAGAACGGGGCCCCCAGATCCCCCCAATTGTGAATAAGTATGGGGTACATAGTACTGCTTCCAAAGCAAAAAGAAAAAGTTTTGGCTTTAGCTATATACCTTTGAGCCTGAACTTTTGACTTTAATCAGCTAAATACATTTGCAGGTGCATCAAAACGAAAGGTGTGCAAAGTCTTACAGCTAGTTTTGTTTAAAGCAGCTACAGCCTGAGAGCCTGTAGAGAAGAACCTTTGCTCTCTGTTTGGAAGCAACAGTCTCTATGCAGAGATGCACCACACCTCCTGCTGAGTCAGCTATAGGCTCAGCAGTCAAAGCTCATCCTTTCTTTTAATTGTAGAGCTGTGGCTTTGTGTCAGCAGAGGGAGCACTAGACCTCTACAGAGAGACCACTGCTTCCAGACAGAGAGCAAGGGTCCCTCTCTGCAGTATGCTGGCAGGCTTTTCTTTTCAGGCTGTAGGTGCTTTCTGAAAAATATTAATTTTAAGATTTTGCACACCTTTTGTTATAAATAAAAAATAAATTCAGCTGATTTAAATAGCCGATTTAAAATTAGAAGTTCATAAAGGGTTTAAATATCAACACAAATATGTGGGAACCATTTCATAGCTGAGAATAAATATAACAGTAACTTTTTTTTTTTCAGCCATCAGTTGACATATTTACATCCTAGTCCGACTCAATGTACAGTACATGAGCAAACGCTGCTGCCATCAGGGGATCAACCTGCATCCACACTTCTTCCTTTATTTTGACTCATCAGTCTTGCTCAGCTGTACATCGATAAAAACACTTGGATAGAGCCCACACATAGGAGTAGAGCACTGGAAAACTTTATTCAATAAACACCTTACAGTAGTGAAAAAAAAGCCTTGACGATTTTCACTCTTTGGAGCCTAAAGTCTCCCGATGCTCTACTATGGACTCTATCTATGCATGTGTTCTACTGTTGTGTATATAATGTGTTCATGACTGCACAAAAATGTTTATGGGGTTTTACTTCAGTACAGGTGAAACCTTACTTTATATGTTTGAAGAAAGATCCACCAGAAGCAGTCCAGCACAATGTCCTGGACCATGGGGGTGTTGAGAATCCTCCAGAGCCTCCTTGGAGGGAAAAGCTAAAAAACAATATAATGTTATTGAGACAGTATCATTAACCTTAAAATTATGTGTGAGATAGATAGATAGATAGATAGATAGATAGACATGGCAACACCTTTAATAAGTAGGCACTACTAGTCGGGGGATCTGGACTGCTTACTTGGTAAAATGGGATTTTGTCTAGTCAGTAAAATGCCACACATGCACGCTGGTCAGCTGGCCATCATCTTGGATAGTGGAATTTGTATACACAGTGCTGTTATTCACGTGGTGTCTTTCTCTTGTGTGATTGGTGATCTCTAGCAAGGGAGCATGGCTAGCAGAGGGTGATCATTTCCTGGGAGCACATGGAGAGGTAGAGGAGGCTGCTGCTGAACAGGCCAGTGAATGGGCACATCCGGTGGACACAGACTCAGCTGCTGTCAGACTGCAGACTGGACCGGATTGAACTAGATAGAAACAGGGACAGGTACAGGAGGCCACCAGAGACCCGAGCAGAGAGAGGACTGACGAGCTGGAGGACCCAAAGCCAACAGAGGAGACAGGTAGATGGCTGAAGTCCCTTTTTTGGGGGGGAGAGAAAGCAGTGGTGGGTGGCCTGTATAGGGACGCATGCATTCTCTCACCCTCTCTTGTACTTCTGCAGTCTCTGACCATCTCCTGTACTACTCCTGCAGTCTCTGACCCTCTCCTGTACTACACCTGCAGTCTCTGACCATCTCCTGTTCTTCTCCTGCAGTCTTTGACCATCTTCTGTACCATGCCTGCAGTCCCTGACCGTCTCCAGTACTACTCCTGCAGTCTCTGACTGTCTCCTGTACCACTCCTGCAGTCCCAGTATGGGGACTAATGGCTGATGGGGCTTTTCTTGTGTCTTTTGTTTTTTTAAATTTGTGGGTTATTTTTTTTGGGGGGGGGGGAGAAGTGATAGTGGGTGCTCTGTATGAGGATTAATAGCTGATGTGGGCCTTTTTTTTGGGGGGGGGGGGAGCGGTGGTGGGTGGTCTGTATTAAGACTATGGCCTCATGTGGGGCTTTTTTGTATTTTTCTCTTTTGGGGAGGAAGGGGGCTGTAATGGGGGCCTTTTTGTTTTTTGGAGGTTTGTGAGGGAACGCTTGCCACGCCGATTGGGTGATTCCATCAGAGAACCGCCTCCTCGCTGCTGAGACCCAGGAACAAGGTATTATAGCTGGGCATTGCACCCAAGGCTAGGCGGCACTAGCTTAGATGCCAAACTGGGACTACTTTACTGAACAGAAATCACAGTTTTTTATATGCTGCAGGGAAATGTTGTCATCAGTAGGTGTGGAGCAGAGGTCACGGGCCCTCTGTCTGGCTGCCAGCTCTTCAGCTGGGAGGTCTTTAATGTTCCGGGGCTTGGTCTGCTGCCAGGGAGAGCGACTGACTGCCCCAATTCCCTGGAGCTGTGAAGACATAGTAGGTGCTGGACAGAGGCCAGTGGAGCTCTGCACTGTTGCCAGTGCTTCAGCTGGGGACCTCACATCCTCGGCTCTGGTCAACTGTTGGGGAGAGAGGATGACCACCTCCTCTCCAAGACTGTGGAATTGCCGCTGGGGAGGGAGGATGACTTCCTTTCCTCCCTGGTTCCATCTCCCATACCCACATCCGGTTGCTGGGACAACATTTCTCTGGTACTGTCACCCAGGTGCACAGATCTTTGCTGGGCAGGGAAAACAATTTCTTCCATGCTGGCTGACTGTTGCAGAGGGAGGACGACCACCTCCTCTCCTAGACTGTGGATCTGCCGCTGGGGAGGGAGGATGACCACCTCCTCAACCAGACCGTGGAACTGCAGCTGAGAAGGGAGGACAACCACTTCCTCTCCTAGCCCCTGGAACTACTGCAGGTGTGGGACAGAGGTCTTGGACTCTCTGTCCTGTTGCCAGCACTTTTGCTGGAACTGTGTATGGGCAGAGACAGGTGGTGCTCTGCCCCGCTGCCAGCGCTTCAGCTGGGGATAGGAGTTGCACTGTATCGGCCTACTGCTGTGGAGAAAGGCTGCCCACCCTTGTTCCCTGGAGCTTCAAAGGTGCTGTTTGTGATGAAAAGATGCCAGCGGCGCTCTGCCCTGATGCCAGCTCTTCCGCTGGGAAGCAAAATTAATATTCAGTGGCTTCGCACAAATCCTTCAGGGCCACCAATTGTTAAATCCCCAGTCTCTGGAGCTGGTGGCTGAAGAGAGGGTTTCACTATATCCTGTCCCTGGAACCCAGGAGATGTTACTGGTGTTGGACAGAGGCTAGCAGAGCTGTGCCCTGATGCCAGCACTTCCATTGGAAGCTTAGTAAATGTTACATCCTCTAATGAAAAGTCAATTAAATCCATGCTTTCTGGGATCTGTGGCTGGGGAGTGAGGGCAGCTTCTGTCTCTCCTTGAATTGCCACTGGGGAGATGAGCTGCTGCTTAATCTCCCATACCCTCATCCAACTGCCAGACAGATGCATTCCTCCATCCAAGCTCGTCCTGTGCAGAAACAGGTTTGTCAAGGTGAGTCAACACCTACTGCATCCACCATAAGAGCTCTGCTTCCATAGTTGCGGATGGAGGTGAGAAAAGCACACTGTTACTCTGCCGCATTGCCACACTTCAGATGGGATTTCAGAGCTAATTGGCTAGTACTTCCTGTCCTAGGCAAAGGGAGCCTAACCCTGCACCTGAGCAGAGTCTAGCAGCCATCTGTAAGCAATCTCCAGCTCCCATTCCTGAACGGCTAAAAACTCCAAATCTTCCTGTGCCCAGGGCAGTGCCGAGATGTTCAGCATCTGGTCTCTGTAATCCAGGGGCCCTCCTCTGTCCTCATTCCAGGGGGCCCCTTTTTTTCCTCTGCCCACAGCATCCCTCTCTGTCCTCAGCCCACAGCGACCCTCTCTGTCCTCTTCCCACAGCGTCCCTCTCTGTCCCTATCCCAGAGGCCCCCCTCTGTCCTCATTCCAGGGCCCCTCTCTGTTATCCCCCTCTGTCCTCATCCCAGGGGCCCCTCTCTGTCCACATCCCAGGGGACCCCTGTCCTCATCCAAGAGGCCCACCTCTCTGTCTTCATCCTAGGGACTCCTTCTGTCCTTATCCCAGGGGTCCCTCTCTGTCCTCATCTCAGGGGTCCCTCCCTGTCCTCATCTCAGGGGTCCCTCCCTGTCCTCATCCCAGGGACCCTCTTTGTTCTCATCTCAGGGGTCCCTCCCTGTCCTCATCCCAGGGACCCCTCTTTGTTCTCATCCCAGGGGTCCCTCTCTGTCCTCATCCCATGGTGTCCCTCTTTGTCCTCATGCCATGGTGTCCCTCTCTGTCCTCATCTTAGGGATTTCTTTCTGTGCCCATCCCAGTGGTCCCTCTCTGTGCTCATTCCAGGGGTCCCTCTCTGTACTCATCTCAGGGGTCCCTCTCTGTGCTCATCCCAGGGGTCCCCTAGAAAGCAACTATGATAGGGGGCTCAGAACAGTAAGGACTTGTTTACATTTGCAGTTTGGGGGTGGTAAAACCCCAAAGTTGAGCCCTACTTTTACCACCTCCCCAACTGCATCCCCTTTAACTGCAGTGGCCAGGGATGTACACAGCAGGAATTATATACCCTGTCACACTTCACAGGTGTAGCGCCTGCCAAGTGTGACCCATTCAAGTGAATGGGTCCGCTCGGCAAGCGTCCTGCAACCTTGTAAGTACAGCAACCAAGGAGTTAAAGCAAGCAGTGAGGAGGCATTTTATCGCCTCCTCACCACCTGCTTTAACCTTTTGGATCCCACACTAGCACACTACAATGGCATGCATTGTACAAAGTTGCAGGGCGTTTGCAGAGTAGCCCCATTCACTTGAATGGGTCACACTTGAAGCCACTACACCTGTTAAGTGTGATGGGGTGTATAATTCCTGCTGCAGCTGCGACATGTGTACACCCCTGGCCAGTGGGCACATTTGGTGGGACAGCCAGTGGGCAGGCCCTGTGGAATGTTGGTGGTCAGGCCTAAAGCTGTGTAAGCTGTGCAAAATTTCTGATTGCTGCCCTAATTGCAATCACAGTGGTGTGGTGTGGTGTGGTGGGCAAGAGACCGGCACTTATGTCTAGAAGTGGATGCACCTTTTGGATTATTTATTGACTATTTTATTGTTAATTATACTTAAAAGGATCAGTTTTGCACTCCATGTACTGTATTTTACTAGCACATTGCTATTTTATGAACTGCCTTTATAGGTTTTATATTTTATGTATTGGAAACAAATTATTTATACATTTATAATAACTTTCTCTATTATCTGCATGGTAGGACTTTCATGTAGTGTGTTTATACAAATGTATGTATTTATATCCATTTATTTTTCTTATCTTTCTGACACCTGTTTGATTACTGTTTCCTCCCCAAAACTGGACAGGGATGTTTGCTGTTGCTAACAGATTTCAGATATCACATCTCTGGTTACCTTTACCAAATCAACAGCAACTCCTTAATGGAGAGCTTCTTTATGTTTTGTATGGCTGCCCAAACCAACATTTAAAAAAAACAATAAAGCTACTTGTTACAGACATAACTCTTGCTGAGTTTTATCTTTTCAACTTACCATACCACATTTGTTCTTGTGGCTAGACACAACGTTGCCAATGATGGTGCTTAAGGCTGTTTGATAAGGAAGCGGTATAGGGCCTTTATTTAAATATCCTGGAAACTGGTACAACTCAGCCAATTTTGGCTTCGGGCTTGCCTTCTGAGAAATTAAAATGAACACTGTAAGCATACAATACATTTTTGTGCTAGTGTTAGCTAACCTTGCTTAATGGAATGTCCTTTTGAATAGGCTTATTATATAAAGTAGCACATTTTTTCTGTATTGATTGATATAATCACCATTCCCTATACAATGCTTTTCGGCTTTTTGACATTTTTACATATCAATCATAAACAACAGTGATATTTTATTTCTATTATGTGCAATATGTTCTATTAACCCATCATATAAAATTTGTTCATATATGTACCTTTCAGGAGTTTTTCTTTAAGTGAACCTGACCTGATCCAAAAGATGTACAGGTGAAACTCGAAAAATTAGAATATTGTGCAAAAGTTCATTTATTTCAGTAATGCAACTTAAAAGGTGAAACTAATATATGAGATAGACTCATTACATGCAAAGCAAGATAGTTCAAGTTGTGATTTGTCATAATTGTGAGGATTATGGCTTACAGCTCATGAAAACCCCAAATCCACAATCTCAGAAAATTAGAATATTACATGCAATCAATAAAACAAGGATTGTACATAGAATAATATCGGACCTCTGAAAAGTATAAGCATGCATATGTACTCAGTACTTGGTTTGGGCCCCTTTTGCAGCAATGGCTGCCTCAATGCGGCGTGGCATGGAAGCTATCAGCCTGTGGCACTGCTGACGTGTCATGGAAGACCAGGATGCTTCATTAGCGGCCTTCAACTCTTCTGCATTGTTCGGTCTCATGTCTCTCATCTTTCACTTGGCAATGCCCCATAGATTCTCTATGGAGTTCAGGTCAGGCGAGGTTTGCTGGCCAATCAAGCACAGTAATCCCACGGTCATTGAACCAGGTTTTGGTGCTTTTGGCAGTGTGGGCAGGTGCCAAGTCCTGCTGGAAAATTAAGTCAGCATCCCCATAAAGCTCGTCTGCGGAAGGAAGCATGAAGTGCTCCAAAATCTCCTGGAAGACTGTCAGCACCTGTGGTGGTGAGCTCTTAATCCACAGCTTGGGGTTCCCCAGGGCGCGGAGTCTAAGCCCCAGCCTGCTTGTTCACCAGAGCCCCTGATGGTGGGGATGGACTTGGAGCAGGCTGGAACCAGGTCGCGGCCCCCAGGTACACCCAGCTGTGGTAGAAGAGACCGCTAACAGGAGCAGGGTGCAATGGGAGTAGACTAGGAGATCCAGAAGACAAGCCGAAGTCGGGACAGGCGGAAGACAAGAAAGGTCAGGAACGAAGCCGGGGTCGGTACACAGGTGGACGATGTAGGAGAGAAGTCAGGGACAAAGCCGGGGTCGATACACAGAAACACTAGACCGGATACTTGGAAGAACACTGGGGAGCACAGACAACAAATGTTGCTCAGGCAATGTGGGACAGACTGAGCATGTCTTAAATAGACAGGCAGACAAGGAGGCGGGCCAGGAAGTGATGAAAGGGAAAAACATAAAACCCAGGGAATAGCAGACGATGCCCATAGGTGAGCAGAGAGAGACACACATGTGAAGGAAACACAAACAGCAAGGATGTAAGACAAAGCAACAGGAGGCTGCAGGCTAACTTATGACAGTACCCCCCCCCCCCCTTACGAGGCCTCCCCCCTTTTTTAGGGCCAGGCTTAAGGGGAAACTTCCGATTAAAAAATTCCAATTCCATAGAAGAACAATAACTTCATAAAACCGTAGCAGTAATTAATAAATACATAAAACTGATGGTGAAATATATCCAAGAGAAAGAGGAGAAGGAAAACTCATAGTTGGATGATCAATGTATGGCAAGTGATATGTATAAAAAATATAGAATGAGCAATTGATCCAGAGTGCTTGCTAAAAATTATAATAATTGTAAATTGTTAGAAATTGTTAAAAACTGCATCGATTAATCAGTGTAAGGGGTGACTTATCCAGGTAGAGAGATGGAATTGCCATATTGCAAGTGGATAAGCTGGATTGGTGATAATTCATGTTCGGCAGCATTGAGACCTCTATAATCAATGCAGGGTTCGTAGCGTACCATCTTTTTTCTCCACAAAGAAGAAGCCAGCCCCAGCAGGAGAATTGGACTTACGGATAAATCCTTTCTGCAGGTTCTCCTGGATGTATTCAGACATGGCTTGAGTCTCAGGAAGGGAGAGGGGGTAAACTTTACCTCATGGGGGCGAAGACCCAGGTTGGAGGTCAATAGCACAGTCATAGGGACGGTGAGGTGGCAAAGAGTCAGCCCCTTTCTTGCAAAAGACATCTTGGAAGGCCCGATAGTGCGGAGGGAGTATTGGCGAGGTGATGACCTCAGCCACGGGTACACTCCTAGGAGGATACACTTTAGGAAGACAGGTCTGATGGCATTGTGACCCCCACGACAATACTTGGCCAGAGTTCCAGTCTAGATAGGGTGAATATCTCTGCAACCATGGAAGTCCCAGAATGATGGGACTTGAAGACTTCGGAAGGACCAGGAAGGAGATTTCCTCACGGTGTTGAACGCCCACATGCATAGTTATGCTGTCAGTTCGAAAGCGTAGAGGTCCTAAGACCAAGATAGAGCCATCAACTGCAGATACTGATAGGGGTGTCATCAAAGGAACAAGAGGAATGCCCAATTTAGCAGTCAAGGATTGATCGATGAAATTTCCAGCTGCCCCACAGTCCACATAAGCCGAAACCTGATAGTTCAGAGCCCAATGGATGGAGACAGGTATAAGGAATCCAGGGAAGGGGGCGGATTTCGGGTTCTGGTCTAGATCACCACCCTCAAGGTGACCTAGACCCGAGAGTTTCCCGGTCAGACTGGACAAGACTTAATTATATGACCCTTAGCCCCACAGTAAAGGCATAGACCAAGTCTTAAGCGACGCGATCGCTCTTGTGGAGTGAGGAGTGTACGGCCTAACTGCATAGGTTCCTCAGAAGTCAGCCCGGCTGTGGAGGTAGATGGCTCTGGCCATTTTTGGAACACAGGAGCAAATGACCCCACTTGGGAGTGATGTGGACCAGACTTTTCCAGATCTCGTTGATGGAAGTGGACATCGATTTGGATGCTAAGCGCAATCAAGTCATCCAGGATGGTGGGTATGTCTCTTTAATACGGTCTTCAAGACCTTGCCAAAAGGTTGCAGTAAAGGCCTCATTGTTCCATGCAAGTTCTGAAGCCAAGGTGCGGAACTGTACTGCATACTGACCGACTGTCATGCTTCCTTGGCGTAGCCAAAGAAGAGCTCCTGCAGCAGATGAAGTCCTGCCAGGCACGTCGAAGGTTTTCCAGAAGGCTTGCAGGAAGGCTGGGAGACTAGAGATAGTGGGGTCTTGACGCTCCCATAGTGGCGAGGCCCAAGCCAGTGCTTCACCAGAAAGGAGGGAAATCATGTATGCCACTTTGGAACGATCGGTAGGGAAAAGATCGGCTGCAAGTTCGAAATGAATCGAGCTCTGATTAAAAAAATCTCGACAAGCCAGAAAATCGAGGCGGAGGAGGCAACTGAAGTCTTGAAGGATGGTGTTCCAGTGGGAGAACAGCGGAAGGTGGAACAGCAGGAGCCGGAGCCGGAGCAGGGGCCGGAAACGAAGTCGAAGCAGAGGGTGAGGCATTGGCCCTAGCCTGTAGCTGATAGAAACCTGAGGAGAGTTCCTGAAGGCAATGCATAATCTGCTCTTGGAAGGCCTGCTGGACATCGACTCTTTGCATTAAACCCTGAAGTTGCTCCAGGAGAAGCCGCGGTGTCTCCAAGGAGCTCATGGCCTGAGCAAACTGTCAGCACCTGTGGTGGTGAGCTCTTAATCCACAGCTTGGGGTTCCCCAGGGCGCGGAGTCTAAGCCCCAGCCTGCTTGTTCACCAGAGCCCCTGATGGTGGGGATGGACTTGGAGTAGGCTGGAACCAGGTAGCGGCCCCCAGGTACACCCAGCTGTGGTAGAAGAGACCGCTAGCGGGAGCACGGTGCAATGGGAGTAGAATAGGAGATCCAGAAGACAAGCCGAAGTCGGGACAGGCGGAAGACAAGCAAGGTCAGGAACGAAGCCGGGGTTGGTACACAGGTGGACGATGTAGGAGAGAAGTCAGGGACAAAGCCGGGGTCGGTACACAGAAACACTAGACTGGATACTTGGAAGAACACTGGGGAACACAGACAACAAACGTTGCTCAGGCAATGTGGGACAGACTGAGCATGTTCTAAATAGACAGGCAGACAAGGAGGTGGGCCAGGAAGTGATGAAAGGGAAGAACATAAAACCCAGGGAATAGCAGACGACGCCCATAGGTGAGCAGAGAGAGACACACATGTGAAGGAAACACAAACAGCAAGGAGGTAAGACAAAGCAACAGGAGGCTGCAGGCTAACTTGTGGCCATAGACGGTTGCGTTGACCCTGGACTTAATGAAGCACAGTGGACCAACACCAGCAGATGACATGGCTCCCCAAATCAACACAGACTGTGGAAACTTCACACTGGAGTTCAAGCATCTTGCAGTGTGTGCCTCTCAATTCTGCCTCCATACTCTGGGTCCTTGGTTTCCAAATGAGATGCAAAAGTTGCTCTCATCAGAAAAGAGGACTTTGGACCACTGAGCAACAGACCAGGTCTGTTTTTCTTTAGCCCAGGTAAGACAGTTCTGACGTTGTTTGTTGTTCAGGAGTGGCTTGACAAGAGGAATACGACATTTGAAGCCTATGTCCAGGATCCGTCTGTGTGTGGTGGTTCTTGATGCACTGACTCCAGCCTCTGTCCACTCCTTGTGGAAGTCCCCAACACTTTTGAATGGCCTTTTCCTGACAATCCTCTCCAGGCTGTGGTCATCCCTGCTGCTTGTGCACCTTTTTCTTCCACACTTTTCCCTTCCACATAACTTTCTATTAATGTGCTTTGATACAGCACTTTGGGAACATCCAACTTCTTTTGCAATTACCTTTTGAGGCTTTCCCTCTTTATGGAGGGTGTCAGTGGTGGTTTTCTGCACAACTGTTAGGTCAGCAGTCTTTCCCATGATTGTGATTCCTACTGAACCAGACTGAGAGACCATTTAAAGGCTTGGGAACCCTTTGCAGGTGTTATGGCTTAATTAGCTGATTAGAGTGGGACACTTTGAGCCTAGAATATTGCGCCTTTTCACGATATTCTAATTTTCTGAGATTGTGGATTTGGGGTTTTCATGAGCTGTAAGCCATAATCATCACAATTATGACAAAGCATGGCTCGAACTATCTTGCTTTGCATGCAATGAGTCTATCTCATATATTAGTTTCACCTTTTAAGTTGCATTACTGAAATAAATGAACTTTTGCACAATATTCTAATTTTCCGAGTTTCACCTTTACAAGGTAACATTGCTGTAGTGCAGTGAGAGAGTGTATGCAGCCTGCAAGTGGCCTTTAGGCAATTTTAGCACTTTTAGCAAACTTAGAAATTAATTACACTAGGTCATGTTTGATACACATTTTTTATCATTCTTTGTTGAGCTGGCCATACACCTTTAGTTAGGCTAATACAAATATTGCAGTGTAAAAGTGCATTAACTACCAACACAACAACTGTTTTTTTATGTTATTGCTGCTGATCAGTACAGATTTTTGTTGAAAACTGGGTTTGGGTGCCAACTCAGAAGCCACCTGTCATTCCTGGTCCAATGAGTTGCGGGCAGGGGCGTGGATTCTTATAATATCATTGTCCTAACAAGGTCACATAGCCAAATTAAATCAAATACATTTTACAATGATACCAAAGTTTTTACTTTCTGCAGACTTTCCCTCATGATGTCTTAATTTTCTACCAGTACCCAAACTTCCTGTCAGGGAGCGTGCACAATCAATAGCTGAAGCCCTACATACACGCTGATTTACATCGCTTGTGTGTTTGGAGGAATTTGTTAGTTTTTCTTAGTTCAGCCCGCTGGCTAAAAAAAAAAGAGCTACCAGTCTGTGCCCAACTTAAAGTGTAACTAAAGGAAATTTATTTATATTACTATTCTGATGACAACCCAAAATTTGGGATTTTTCACTTTCGATGATAACAGTAAACAGGACTTAGGCTTGGTTCACATATGTGCAGGTGGTGCCGCTGCGGATCCCCACAAAAATCTGTGCAGCCACACCACCCGCACACAGGAGAATGTGGACCAGTAGGCGGGTGCCAATAGTTCTAATGGCACGACGCCCGCACTGGAAAACGCAACCATACTGGGAACCGAAGTTCCCGTGCGGGCTGCATTTCCAGAGGAACTGCAGGGACTTCTTCCCTGCGTTTCAAAGGGCACGGGAGTCTATTCAAATGAATGGGCTCTCATGCCCGTGCGAAATGCGGCCCGCATATATGTGAACCAGGGGTAATAGAGTGGGTAAGTCTCCCTAATGGGGGCACAGACAGCAATAAAATCTAACAGGTGATCTAATCCCTCCTCTCCACTCTATACAAAGCAGTATTTTAAGAAGGGCAGGCCATCAATGACAACCTCCATACCTTAGTACAGGTTTCCTCAAAGGTCTACAACTTGTTCAAGTGCTTATTCTAGTGATGGCTTTACCAGGCATTCTTTGTTGAAATACAAAGAAAAACATTTGAATAAAACAAACTTTTTTATTTACAATTTTAACCATTCTTACTTTCTTTGTGTTTCTATGAGATTGTTGATACACTGCAGATTTCATATTTCTCATGGAAATCTGGAATTCTTGTGTGAATCTCTGCAAGTCTTTTCTTTCTTCCTCTGGTTACCAAAAATAAAAAAAAACAGTTATAATATACGATTTTTAAGTTTTACTACCAAAAGTCATTTGAGCTAATTCTTAACCGCTTCCTGACCGCCCTATAGCAGATATACTGCTACAAAGAAGCACGGGTGCTCAAAATCATGTATACAAACATGATTTTGCAGTCTCTGGGTAGAGGGCGCACGCGCTCTACCCGTGCCGCCATTCGTGGCTGCGGCTGTCAATCACCAGGTCCCAGGCGGTGATTACTCGCCGGCGCACGGTGATTGGCGAGAACTGTTTGTAAACAAATCAGTTCTCCTCCCTGTCAGCTCATGCACACTGCTTTGGATGGCTGTGCATAGCACAGCCATGCAAACCCGTTTGAAGTTTGTTAAAAGTCACAGCTACAAATTCCACTTTTCAGGAGGAGGGAGGAGCAGAGGAAGATTATTGCTCATGAAAAACAATAATGGCTGTCGCGTACAGATTCCATGTCCCTATTACGCACAATCGTTACATATGTTTTAAAGGTTCTCAGTTTACTTCTTTGATGAAAGAAACCTGCAGGTTACGCAGTATAATGATTCATCAGCTGTGACTCTTTTATTAGGTTTACAATATAAACAATTAAAACACATACAGTTGTATTACAGACTGGCTTACATCTCTGTATCTAGATGAGAGCGTTTTCCAACACTGGCCCATAGAAGGTCCACTATGACCTTACCATGTTACCAAAGGTGGTAAGGCACTTGAAACAGATGGGTGCATACATCTTTTGGAGGGAAAATATTCTTGCCCACATGATGCCCCTCTCAATGTATCTCCCTGCTGTATAAACAGCAGCACACCCAAACCTTCCAGCCTACATTACACACTGAAAGCAGGAATACTCAAACCCCCTATGTCAAACACTGATCCAAAATCCTAAAGTTGGCCATAGATTACTCAGTTTTTTCAGTCAGCCAGCAGGTTGATCAAAAAAAAACTGAACAGATTCCTCCATCCACACAAGTAGAGCCACAGGTAATTATTTTTCTTTGCAGGAAAAGGTTAAGGTCTCAAATTGCAAGAGTAATACAAAGTGACACAGGACCAAAGAAAGTATGGTGTGCGCAACGAACCGTAGCAAAGATTGGGTGTGGTTTGCATTGTGCTGAATATTGACCATCACTTAAAGGGACGCAGAGTGCAGGGGTTCAGTATTAAGTGACAAACCTCCTGTGGCTCCCCCTGCAGCAGCTGAAAGTTGGCAGGAGGGAGAAGGGAAGAAGCCAGCTACAGGGGTGCCACAGGGGGATTGGTTCCAATAATTTCCCTTTCCCAGTGCACTGATCACTCTCCCTGTCCCTGATCTCCTTGCCCTGCTCGTCAGCTGCCAGGGGCCCCCCACCACCTGTCACCCAGCCCAGCAAATCACTGCAGTACTAACAGCAGTGTAAGCTGCAGTACAGATCCCTCGCCTTTCAATTCTTTTGTACTGACTTTTGCCGAATGACACAGCAGCACTGGTCAATTGGACAGGCCTTATTTCCTCTATCTTCACTTGGTGATCAGGCCAATAATTCTGTTGTTTTTCAACAGAACAAGCTCGCCTGTAAGAGTTGTAGTTCTGTTTCTGATTCAGCAGACTTACTGACTAGATCACCAAGTGAAGAAAGAGGAAAGAAGGCCTAAAAAGAAAAAAAATAGTGCAGCCACCACATCTAAAAACTGGCACATAACAGAGTCTATTAAAGGTGCAGGAGCACTACTAAGGGCATCGTGGCTATCCACTTTTCCATATGCACAGGAGATCATGCCAGATAGAAGAGAGAGCTGACTGAAACTCAACAGTTGTGTGAGGGAGATTACCAGTTGGAGAAAAGAAACCTTTGTGACTTCCTTTGAATAAACGGGGTCATAAATTCCCAGTTAGTGTGGTGTGCATCTATTTGGTGAAGAAGGAAAACACTATTTATTTTGGTGTCACATACTTATTACTTTTGGATTGTATTTGAGTGTTTATTTCATGTACATTTCACGTTTAATTTGTATTCATAACATTTTATATCCTTAGTTATTTGGCAGTATTTTCTCAGCATTTTAGACTTTGTTTAAGTCTGATGGTGTGCCACTCTCTTTATTTTATTTCACTTTATTTTATCTATTTATTCATTTATTGAAATTGCTTTATTTTTGGTTTGGCATTTGACAAGGTGGGGGAGATTTACTAAAACTGAAGCAATTAGCTGGGATGTGAGCCAATTAGCTTCTAACCTCAGCTTTTTCAATTAAGCTTTGTCAATAAAACCTGGAAGCTGATTGGTTTCTATGCAGAACTGTATCCGATTCTGCACTCTCCAGTTTTAGTAAATAAACTCCTGTGTGTCTGGGTGTGAGGATATCATTTATAGGTCAAACTACAACAGATAACCTATCCTATTGCACATGGTTTCAGCACCCTTTCGCACCCTCTGTTTGTTTCTGTAATGGTATGTATATTGCATCTACTGACATCAACACCGGTGGTTATTATTGTGGACACTGACAACAATGCTGGGGGTTATTATTGCTGCTACTAACACTACACCTTCTAATTGTCCTGGATTCTGTGGGACTGTCCCAGGATTTCAACAAAATCTTGGTATTCCATGGATCTGGGTTATGTACTGGAGCCCAAAGCTGGAACAAGTATTGGGACTTGGGTCCACTAATTTACCTTGCAGTGATGAGCAGGGGCAATGCTAGTGCTGGACATCGAGAGCACGTGCCCTGCATCTCCTGCAGGCTTGGACTCCTGACACTGCAGCAGCCAGCATCTTCCCCTGCCCACTGCCTGTCACAGCTTCCCTCCATGCTTTGTCTCATGATATAACATGGGGGGGGGGCCTGAGAGGAAGAATATCTGTGGGCAATAAGCTGTACTGTATCTGAGGTCTGTAAGTTTCAGGGTGAATTCTATTGGGGGGGGGGAACAAAACCATGTAGAAAAATACCAGAAACACAAACCAAATGGCATGCAGAGTCCATCAGGAACTAATGCAGCTTTTAAAACCAACACAGACTTATACTGAAGCGAAATAATAAAAACAAGAAAAAAAAACATAAAAGAACCAGTGCCAATAGCCTGTATCATCAAGTCTCTTACTTAATGTAAAGTCATCAATACTTCTTACATTCATAGAAACAGCAGCTCCTGCAGCAGCCAGTAAACAAAAGACTGTTTCTGTAGGCTGGAAACACAATCTCTGAATACTTGCACAGGTCCCAAATGTAAGATGAAATATAGAACCCCATGCCATTGTTCTGTTCTTTCAAAGTGTTGGGGCCCCACTTGAAGCCCTCAATAATTTTCTAGTTGACCACCAATGACCAAGACAAAACTCTATCTGAATTTCTGCATACTTTTCCTCACATCATAGATAAAAAGAATGCTAAAATAAGTCAATGTAAAGTGGGTACCTTTCAGTGATCCAGTAACTTTATAATTTGATGTATGATGATCATGAGGAGATATCATTCCATGAAGCTCTGAAGACTCTATCACCTGCATCAACATATATATATGACACATAAAATGGGAGACACTTTCACTGAATGAATACTCCACCTGGCATTGTTGCAATATATTGTACCTAAAGGGCTTAGCTACATGTCTTAGTCTTGTAAAAAGAAAATTTACCTTAGTAATAGACATCATTTTGTTCCAAATTGAAATTTGGACACATTTTTCATTATTCAGAAAATCGGATGTATCCGAATTTCCAAATAACAATAGTAACGAATTTAAATGAGTCTGAAATAACAAAACAAAATTCAAACGAAATTCCACACATATTTGAAAGAAAAATTGAATTTGAAACCAAATTCGAAATGTAAACATATTGCTGACTTTTGCTAATTTCCTTCAAAGACTCTGTGTATTGGAATATTGCTGTCTTCCAAAATTTGAATTTCAAGAAGAATAGAATAGAATACAAAATAAAGGAATAGAATAGAAAATAAAAGAATAGAATAAAAAAGAATAAAATACATTACCATAGAATAGAATAGAATAAAATAAAATAGAATATAGCCATCTTCTGGAATTTGAATTTTGAAAAAAAATTGAATAAAATAGAAATAAAAGAATAGAATAAAATAGAAAAGAAAGGAATAAAATAGAATAGAAAGAACATAGCCATCTTCTGAAATTCTAATTTTGAATAGAATAGAATAAAAGAAAAACTATATAGCGTCTTCCGATATTTAAATTTCATAAACAATAGAATAGAAAAAACAGAATAGAAAAGAATAAACAGAACACAACAGAAAATAAAGGAATAGAAATAGAATAGAAAATAAATGAACAGGACAAAAAAAAAGAATAAAATAGAAAATAAAAGAATAGAATAAATTAGACTAGAATAGGGAAAAAAAATAATAAAATAGAATATAACAGTCTTCAGAAATTTGAATTTAGAAAAGCATATAATAGAATAAAACAAAACAGAATAGAATAGAAAATACAATTATAGAAAAGAAAAGAAAGGAACAGAAAACAATAGAATAGAAAACAAAAGAATAGAATGGACAGAGCCTCCCTAGTGACATCATTGGGTGAATTTTCAGATATGTGCATTTTATTTTATGTTTGTAAGTGTGACTCTATATTATATGTGCTGTCTTTACATGATGTGGATTGCATGAAATTTTAAATTGCAAACTGGTGGAGTGGAATCACTGTGAAAAGCATGGAGAGACATGACTGAGGTTGTGCCGATTTGAGCTCATGTTGACTTCTCTGAATAAAGAGGTCAAACATATTTGGTAAGCCTGCATCCTAGTCACTATTTCTGGTGACGGGTGGCACCAATGATATTGCACCATTTGGAAATTACATCAGGAGTCCATATTGAATCTAAAGGTAATTGCTTTACATTTATTTAAAGGGGACTTACCTTTATATATAATTTGTTCGCTTTTTTTATTCACTTTGTGTTACATTTTGGTTATGTTATACGTCATGGTGGATTTATATATATTCAGCATTTTTCAATTGCAAAAATATATATATCTTTTTAAAGCGCAACACCAAATAGAACATAAAAAAAAATAGAATAGAATAAAATAGAAAGAATATAGCCATTTTCCGAAATTCGAATTTTGAAAAGAATAAAATAGAAAAGAATAAAGTAAAACAGCATAGAACAGAACATAAACAAATAGAATAGAAAATAAAAGAATAGAATAGAAACAATAGAAGAGAATAAAACAGAATATAGCTGGCTTTCGAAATTCGAATAGAACCAGATAATCTTCACAATGCATTTGGATCGGATATTTTCAAAACAAAACTAAACAAAACTAATTTTGTTACAAATGCAGCAAAATGAAATTAGTAACTTAATGAATCGATCGGAAATTAACAAAACAGGTTTTTTTGTTATGCACATATCTACCTAGTAATGATACTCTGGGCCCAGATTAAACTGAAGCTAATTTACTGAGACTATAGCACAAATGGCAAATTATTATTTCTATTTTTTTAGAGCCTAACTCCAGCCAAACCTGTTTTCTGTATCATTCATTGGGGGGCACAGCAACTGTTTCAGTTACCATGGTGTCATGATCTGGATCCAAACCCAGGGTCCCTGTTGTGCCTAGCAGCAGCTCTTCCTACTAGCCACCTGAAGCTCTGGATAGTTTCCTGCCTGATTTTTTGATTAATCTCCATTGATACCCAGTTTTCTGATGAACTCCTTACTACTCCTCTAAACATCCTATTTAAGCCATGCCTCTGCAAGTATTGTATATGTAAACCCTCACCTTGTAAAACAATCATTCTTTTTAAAATAGAAATGAAAGACAAAACATTTGTGTATACATAGATTTTTTTATAAGTGATACCAGACCTTCTGTTCTCAGCTGCACAGAGAGGTGAGGGAGAAGAAACAGCAGCACACTGAGCTTTCCAATGAATGATTGTGCAAGGTGGGGCTGTGTCAGGAGAAGTCTGATCATTGGAGGAGAGCACACTGAGTTCCCAGCGCATCTAGAGAACTGACCATGCTGTGCTCTCATGCCTAGTGTAGTCAGTTTTTTTTAATAGGAAATCAGAGGGACTTGCAGGAACACCAGGGATTTCACACAAAGGAAGCAATACAAAAGAACATAATACTTTTTCATACACATAAATGGTACAGGAGGCACGTATCAAGAATATGAAATGTTGGGTTTAAGGGCTCGTTCACACTAGGCTGTTTTGCCAACGCTTGCCAAATGCCCCTATAGCGTTTGGCAAGCGTTGGTCCGGCGTTTGCGGAGCGTTTTTTAATGCTCGGCAAACGCTCCGCAAACGCCGCATGCGCGGTTTAGCGGCAGTTGCTAGGCGTTTGCCGAGCGTTAATAACGCCCCACAAATGCCTATAATGCAGTTTGAGTGGTGTTACCGCTCCGCAAACGCCCCGCAACCGCGTCGCAACCGCACCACAAACGCCGGCCGGGCGTTTGCGGAGCGGCACCATAGACGAGAATAGGAGGCTTCAAAGCCTCCTGACTCGTCCAGAGGCGTCCGATTTGCCGCGACGCAACGCGACGCGACGCAAACGCTCCCGTTAGAACAGCACCATGTGCTGTAATGTGCAGAATTGGCAGAGGCGTTTGGGAAGCGGTAAAAACGCTTCCCAAACGCCTCTCTGCCGCCTGCACACAAGGCTAGTGTGAACGTAGCCTTACAGTGACGTATCCTCACTTCTAGCCACTTCTAGCAGCTAAAACCTGCTCTATTGCCCCCCCCCCCTCGCCGCATTCTAGAAATTTCACGTCCCACCGGGAGTCCTGGGCGACCATTCGGTGGCTGGCTGGACAGCCAAACAAAGCTGGAATTGACTTTGATGGGCTCTCCTTTATTGTAAACCAGAAGTGATGACCTGACATCACTACCGGTTTATACAGACACTTTCGACACCATTTTTAAAAATCTGAAAGCATTCAAAAACACAGATCTTGGTGTTTTGAATGCTTTCAAGTGCAGAAAAGTGATTTGGGGTCCCATAAACCTCAATTCATTCCATAAAAATACCTGTCACTTGTCTATTGCTGTCATGTTTACATTCCATGTGACTGTCACTTTTTTTTAAATTAAAGTAACCCTGCCCCCCCCCCCCCCCCGTGCTCACGCCCAAAGGCAAATGCACGCATTGGTCCCCCACATGTGAGGGGAAACAATCACTATCGCACACGTGTGAGGTATCACCACAATTGTCAGGTCATGGGCAGCAATTCTAGCACTAGACCTCCTAAATAAATCTAAAGTGGTTAATTGCGGTTGTATTGGTCCACAGACCTGATTCATCATATGCTCGTGTCCTCTGCTGCCATGGCCATGCATTTCAGTGATAACACACTCTGTCGTCCTCGGGGTGGCCCTGAATTTGACCGGCTCCACAAAATTTGGCCCCTCGTAAATCACCTTAACCAAAATTTGCAGATGTCTATACTCCCCTGCAAAACATCTGCGTTGATAAGTCCCTCATGAATATTTCTGGCAGCCTTGCATTCAAACAATTTCTCCCCAGCAAGCATGCCAGATATGGGGTCAAGATATATAAAACCTGTGAGAGTGCAACAGGCTATACATACTGTATACGTTTCAGATTTATGAGTGAAAAGATAGTGGAGCACCCTGGATTCCCAGACTACATGGGGAGTAGTGGCAAGATAGTTTGGGACTTGGTGTCATCCTTTTTCCATCTGGAGTACCACTTATACGTGGATAATTTTTATTCAAGCATGTCACTATTTAGACATTTGAACAATCTTGGAATTGGTGCATGTGGCACCGTGCGACCTAATGTGTGTCCACCATTAGAAGTGGGTGGATGCAAAGCGGTATATTCTAATGGTAGGCATACCACACTTTTTCTGGCAAAGATTTCTTCTCTTTTTTTCATTCAGCCCATAGGCTGCATACAAAAAAAAAGAACATAGCATATATACCCAACAAGGACCAGTGACACACTGGTACATATGTGGACTTTGAATGGTTATACCAGGATGATGCCTACAGCTGCAGGCAATCAGCTTTTTTCAGCTGGCAATCAGCTTTCATATAAAAGCAATCATATTGGCTAATTAGCTGCAGGATTGCTTTTACAAGCAGCTGAAGAGGATGCCCTACTCCCCCGCTGCCTTCCATGGCCTTCTCGGGCAGTCCCGTGCCATCGGAGGAACCTGCGAATGCAGCCAGTATTTCTGCCAGCTGACCATAGAGCTGATTGGAGACCAGAATGGTGCCAATCATATCTATAGTCTAAGAAATTGGAAGCTATGAGCATTTCATCACTTCAGTTTTGCAGGATATAAACAGTGCCATTTGTAAATTGGGAAAGCATCTGATCACACCGATCTTGGTGGGAATAGATAATGTAAGGGCAGAGGAGATATCTAGAGTCAGATAGAACCCAGATTTCTCAAAAAAGAAAACATGACAATGCCCATTGAAGTTATAGGGGATATTTGCATTCCCTGTGGTAGCATCAAAAGTGATAAAAAAAAATGAACGGGACAGTGTAAAAATAATTTAAAAAGTCAAAATAACTTAAAAAAAAAAGAAGCACTCTCACCCCCACCGCGCGAGCATGCATCTGCATGTCCGAGCGTTGACCCTGTGCCGATATTTAAACAGCAGTTGCACCATGCATGTGAGGTATCGGCGCAAACGTCAGATCGAGGGCAGTAATTCTAGCCCTAGACCTCCTCTGTAAATCTAAAATGGTAGCTTGTAAAGGCTTTTAAAGTGTTGCCTATGGATATTAAAATTGTATGCAGTTTGTCGCCATTTGCACGGGGCGTGCACAGTTTTAAAGCATGTCATGTTTGTATCTATTTACTCTGCATACCATAATTTTTTATATTGTACCAAATAATTGGCCAATGTATTGTGTTTTTGTGCACTAAAAGTAAAAAAAGTGTATTTATTTAAACAAATTTGCATTTGAAAAATTGCTGCGCGAATACTATGTGACATAAAAAATTGCAGTACCCACCATTTTATTCACTAGGGTGTCTGCTTTACAAAAATATAATGTTTGGGGATTCAAAGTAATTTCCTAGCAAAAAATACAGAATTTTTTCATGTGAACAAAAAGTGTCAGAAAAGGCTTGGTCTTCAGGTTGTTAGAAAACTGAATGATGTGTGGCATAAACTTCTAATGTTGGGCATAAAATGCCCCCACTCCTCAAAATGACCCCTTTTTGCAAAGTAGACACCACAAACTATTTTCTGAGAGGCATGTTAAGTCAATAGAAAAATGTATTGTTTTACCACAAGTTTTTGGAAAATTACAAAAAAATTTTTTTTTCTTCACACAAAATTGTCACTTAAATAATTTATTGCTCACACGTGCCATGGGTATATGTGGAATTACTCCCCAAAATACATTCTGCTACTTCTCACGAGTATGGGGGTACCACATGTGAGAGACTTTTTGGCAGTCTAGCCAAGTACAGGACCCCAAAATCCAATAAGCACCTTCAGGCTTTTAAAGAGCTTTATTTCCTCATTACACTTTCTGACTACCTATCACAGTTTCGGAAGTCCTGAAATGCCAGGGTAGCACCTAACCCCCCCCCCCCCCCAATGACCCCTTTATGGAAAGTAGACACCCCAAGGAATTTGATTAGAAGCATGGTGAGTATTGTTTGTTGCCACAAGTTTTTGGAAAATGAAGAAAGAAAACATAAACATATTTTTCTTTTTTTTTTTATGTTTCAAAACCCTGTGAGAAAAAATTAGATCTGCAAATTCTCACCATGCCTCTTTTTAAATTCCTCGTGGTGTCTACTTTCCAAAAAGGGGTTATTTGAGGGGGGGGGGGGTTGGTGCTAAACTTGCATTCAGGGCCTTCAAAACTGTGATAGGTAGTGAGGAAGTGAAATGAGGAAGTTACACACTTTCAGGCTTTCAAAGTGGTCATTGAATTTCAGGCTCCTGTATGTGGCTAGGCTCCCAAAAAGTTTCACACATGTGGACCACACAATTGTTAGTTAAACTAGTGCAGCACAGTATAGCAAAAAATGGCGTAAATTGCAGTATCTATACCATAGTTCGTAGATGCTGTAACTTCCACAGAAAGCAATCAATATACAGTTATTGGGATTTTGTTTACCAAAAACATGTAGTAGAATATATTTTGGCCTAAATTTATGACTAACTTTGAGTTTACTATATATTTTTTATAGCCAAAAGTAAAAAATATAGTTATTCTTCAAAATTTTCTGTCTTTTTTTGTTTATAAAAAATAAAAAGTGCACAGGTGATCAAATACCACCAAAAGAAAGCTCTATTTGTGTGAAAAAAAAGATGTACATTTCGTTTGGATACAGCATTGCATGACCACGCAGTTATCAGTTGAATTAGTGCAGCGCCGAATAGCAAAAAGGGGGTAAATCCTCAGGATGGCAAGTGGTTAAAGGTAAACTTGCCAGAGTAATGACCTTGAAACTTTCATCCAAATATTTGTTTAAAGTGTTACTAAACCCACATCATAGAAAACTATCAATAAATGCTGTATTACATGCTGTTCATATTCACTCATTGAGTCACTATGAGATTTGTTTTCTGTATTCTGCAAAAACCTGGCTAATCCTGCTGCTATCTCTATCTTCTGTTCATGTCCCCAGTCCATCTAGGGATTTTGCACGAGTATGGGGGTACCACATGTGAGAGACTTTTTGGCAGTCTAGCCAAGTACAGGACCCCAAAATTCAATAAGCACCTTCAGGCTTTTAAAGAGCTTTATTTCCTCATTACACTTTCTGACTACCTATCACAGTTTCGGAAGTCCTGAAATGCCAGGGTAGCACCTAACCCCCCCCCCCCAATGACCCCTTTTTGGAAAGTAGACACCCCAAGGAATTTGATTAGAAGCATGGTGAGTATTGTTTTTGTTGCCACAAGTTTTTGGAAAATGAAGAAAGAAAACATAAACATATTTTTCTTTTTTTATGTTTCAAAACCCTGTGAGAAAAAATTAGATCTGCAAATTCTCACCATGCCTCTTTGTAAATTCCTTGTGGTGTCTACTTTCCAAAAATGGGTTATTTGAGGGCGGGGGGGGGGGGGGGGGTTGGTACTATCCAGGCATTCAGAGCCTCCATAACTGTTATATGTAGTGAGGAAGTGAAATGAGGAAGTTATACACCTTCAGGCTTTCACAGTGGTCATTGAATTTCAGGCTCCTGTATGTGGCTAGGCTCCCAAAAAGTCTCACACATGTGGACCGCACAATTGTTAGTTAAACTAGTGCAGCACAGTATAGCAAAAAATGGCGTAAATTGCAGCATCTATACCATAGTTCGTAGATGCTATAACTTTCACACAAAGCAATCAATATTCACTTATTGGGATTTTTTTTACCAAAAACACGTAGCAGAATACATTTTGGCCTAAATTTATGGCTAACTTTGAGTTTACTATATATTTTTTATAGCCGAAAGTAAAAGATATAGTTATTCTTCAAAATGTTCTGTCTTTTTTTGTTTATAAAAAATAAAAAGCACACAGGTGATCAAATACTACAAAAAGAAAGCTCTATTTGTGTGAAAAAAAAAGATGTACATTTCGTTTGGATACAGCATTGCATGATCACACAATTATCAGTTGAATTAGTGCAGCGCCGAATAGCAAAAAGGGGGTAAATCCTCAGGATGGCAAGTGGTTAAAGGTAAGCTTGCCAGAGTAATGACCTTGAAACTTTCATCCAAATACTTGTTTAAAGTGCCACTAAACCCACATCATAGAAAGCTATCAATAAATGCTGTATTACATGCTGTTCATATTTACTCATTGAGTCACTGTGAGATTTGTTTTCTGTATTCTGCAAAAAACCTGGCTAATCCTGCTGCTATATCTATCTTCTGTTCATGTCCCCAGTCCATCTAGGGATTTTGCAGCTGTAGTGGCAACTCTGCACATGCTCAGTTTTCGGTGAGTTTCTATGCTGAGCATTTCCTCTCTATTTCCTTACATCTGAGAGTCACACATGTGGGCGTATACATGCCCACGAACCAGCTAAACACAATGGGGGCAGGATGCTTCACTTCTCTCTTATTCTAAGACACAGGCTCCTGGCGGGCGTGACACAGCCTGTGACTGGCAGAAATCTGCCCACACCATTTTTTTTCCACAAAATAATAAAAATTTGATTTCAAATATATTTTTGTATGCCAATTTAAAACAGTTTATTAACTGCTTCCCGACTGCCCTATAGTAGAAATACTGCTACAGGGCGGCACGGGTGAGCAAAATGACGCATATATACGTGATTTTGCATTCCCGGGTAAGGGGCATATGCGCGGCTCGCACCACCATTCGCGGCTGTCAATCACCAGGTCCCGGCCAGTAATTACCTGCTGGCACCCACTAATTACCGAGCATCTCCAACAGGGAGGAAGACTGTTTTGTTTACAAACAGTCTTCCTCCATGTCAGCTCAGGCTGTCAGGTCAGGCACACTGCTCAGTGCCATCCTGATCAGTGTGCTTACAGTGAAGCAAGCATCCCCCACCCCCTAATAAAACACTCCCTACATACAGTTAACCCCTTGATAATCTCTCATGTTAACCTCTTCCTGCCCAGTGTCATTAGTACAGTGACAGTGCTTTTTTTTAGTACTGATCACTGTATTGGTGTGACTGGGGAAGTCAGTCCCCCCCCCCAGTGTCAGAATGTCCGCTGCAGTCCCGCTAAAAGTCACTGATTGCTGCCACTAGTAGTAGAGGAAAAAAATCCCAGTATCTATACCGCCATTTCTAAACGCTATAACTTTCATATAACCAATTAATTTACACGTATTGAGATTTTTTTTTTTTGTCGCAGAATACATTTTGGCCTATATTTATGAGGAAATTTGATTTTTTTACTGGACTTGTTTAATAGCAAAAAGTTCAAAATATTGTTCAAAATTATCAGTCTTTTTTTTTATAGCGCAAAAAATAAAAACCACACAAGTGATCAAATACCACCAAAAGAAAGCTCAATTCGTGGGGAAAAAGGGACAGAAATTTCATTTGGGTGCAGTGTTGCATGACCACACAATTGTCAGTTAAAATAACACAGCGCCGTAACGCAAAAAATGGCCTGGCCAGAAAGGGGGGTAAATCCTCAGGAGGGCAAGTGGTTAATATATTTATTTATTTTTACTCTGTATTCCAAAGGCTGTTTTTTTTATTTTGAACATGTGACCAGCAGCAGAGGACTAGAAGCTCCTTCTGCTTATGTTTCCCTGCAGACAGGTTGGGAAAGATCTGGGTCATGTGACAGCTGTATATCAATTAGGAATAGGGTATTTCGATTTTTTTAAATTAAAATATATACAGTGCCGTCATCCACATATATAAATAGAAGGGATAATGTAAATTAAACAGTGTGTGTTTAGTATCCCTTTAATCAATTTGCCCTCTGGAACGATTTACCCCCTTCCTGACCAGACCTTTTTTTTTGCTATTCGGCACTGCGTTACTTTAACAATTGCGCGGTCATGCAACAATGTACCCAAACAAAATTCATATAATTTTTTTTTCACACAAATAAAACTTTCTTTTGGTGGTATTTGATCACCTCTGGATTTTTTATTTTTTGCGATATACAGTCAGGTCCATAAATATTGGGACATCAACACAATTCTAACATTTTTGGCTCTATACACCA
The DNA here is from genome assembly GCF_062004578.1 of Staurois parvus. Lineage (NCBI taxonomy): Eukaryota > Metazoa > Chordata > Amphibia > Anura > Ranidae > Staurois > Staurois parvus. The sequence goes on along the minus strand of NW_028318078.1, from coordinate 15,421,732 downwards.
CCACAATGGATTTGAAATGAAAGGAACAAGATGTGCTTTAACTGCAGACTGTCAGCTTTAATTTGAGGGTATTTACATCCAAATCAGGTGAACGATGTAGGAATTACAACAGTTTGCATATGTGCCTCCCACTTGTTAAGGGTCCAAAAGTAATGGGACAGAATAATAATCATAAATCAAACTTTCACTTTTTAATACTTGGTTGCAAATCCTTTGCAGTCAATTACAGCCTGAAGTCTGGAACGCATAGACATCACCAGACACTGGGTTTCATCCCTGGTGATGCTCTGCCAGGCCTCTACTGCAACTGTCTTCAGTTCCTGCTTGTTCTTGGGGCATTTTCCCTTCAGTTTTGTCTTCAGCAAGTGAAATGCATGCTCAATCGGATTCAGGTCAGGTGATTGACTTGGCCATTGCATAACATTCCACATCTTTCCCTTAAAAAACTCTTTGGTTGCTTTTGCAGTATGCTTTGGGTCATTGTCCATCTGCACTGTGAAGCGGCGTCCAATGAGTTCTGAAGCATTTGACTGAATATGAGCAGATAATATTGCCCGAAACACTTCAGAATTCATCCTGCTGCTTTTGTCAGCAGTCACACCATCAATAAATACAAGAGAACCAGTTCCATTGGCAGCCATACATGCCCACGCCATGACACTACCACCACCATGCTTCACTAATGAGGTGGTATGCTTAGGATCATGAGCAGTTCCTTTCCTTCTCCATACTCTTCCCATCACTCTGGTACAAGTTGATCTTGGTCTCATCTGTCCATAGGATGTTGTTCCAGAACTGTGAAGGCTTTTTTAGATGTCGCTTGGCAATTTCTAATCTGGCCTTCCTGTTTTTGAGACTCACCAATGGTTTACATCTTGTGGTGAACTCTCTGTATTCACTCTGGTGAAGTCTTCTCTTGATTGTTGACTTTGACACACATACAGCTACCTCCTGGAGAGTGTTCTTGATCTGGCCAACTGTTGTGAAGAGTGTTTTCTTCACCAGGGAAAGAATTCTTCGGTCATCCACCACAGTTGTTTTCCATGGTCTTCCGGGTCTTTTGGTGTTGCTGAGCTCACCAGTGCATTCCTTCTTTTTAAGAATGTTCCAAACAGTTGTTTTGGCCACGCCTAATGTTTTTTCTATCTCTCTGATGGGTTTGTTTTGTTTTTTCAGCCTAATGATGGCTTGCTTCACTGATAGTGACAGCTCCTTGGATCTCATCTTGAGAGTTGACAGCAACAGATTCTAAATGCAAATAGCACACTTGAAATGAACTCTGGACCTTTTATCGGCTCATTGTAATTGGGATAATGAGGGAATAACACACACCTGGCCATGAAACAGCTGAGAAGCCAATTGTCCCATTACTTTTGGTCCCTTAATAAGTGGGAGGCACATATGCAAACTCTTGTAATTCCTACACCGTTCACCTGATTTGTATGTAAATACCCTCAAATTAAAGCTGACAGTCTGCAGTTAAAGCACATCTTGTTCGTTTCATTTCAAATCCATTGTGGTGGTGTATAGAGCCAAAAATGTTAGATTTGTGTCGATGTCCCAATATTTATGGACCTGACTGTAAATGAAAACTGACAATTTTGTAAAAATAAATATTTTTACCTTCTGTTATAACACATGTCCAATAAAAAATTTTAAAAAATCTAATTTTTTCATAAATTTTTTTTCAAAATGTATTCAGCTACATGTCCTTGGTAAAAACAAAATCACATAATGGTTTATTGATTGGTTTGTGTAAAAGGTATAGCATCTACAAACTATGGGATATTATACTGGAATTTTTATGTATTTATTTTTTCTATACTACTAATGGCGGTGATCAGTGACTTATAACAGGACTGCGATAGTGCGGCAGGCAATCTAACACTAATTTACGCTGGGGGGAAATGACTAACTGCCACTGACATCACCAGTGAAATTAAAATTTTCCACATTCTATCATGTTACAGCCAAAACCATAAATGTATTTTATTGGGATTTTATGAGTTAGACCGACACAAAGTGGCACATAATTGTGAAATGGAAGGAAAATGGTAAATGGCTTTCAACACTTTTTACAAATAAATATTTGTAAAATATGTAAGAGCTCCCCCTCCTGCCCCTTACATATTTAAGAACTGTCAAACGAGCTTCTGAGCAGATGGTCGAGGGCCAGCGTTGGTAGCGGAGCGTTTTTTTTTTCTTTTCTTCAGAGCGGTGGCGGCGGACATCATGATTGACGTTGGATCTACTTCGGGGGACATTCTTTTATTAAGGGAGTTGTCAAAGAATGACTCCTGTCATTTTTCACACTACAGCTTTTTTTTGTGAATGGGTAGCAGTACCATGTAACCCATACTCATTCACGTGGGGGGGGGGGCAGGATCTGGGGGCTCCCTTGCTAAAGGGGGCTTCCAGATTCCGATAAGCCTCCTACCCGCAGACCCCCACAACCACCAGCCAAGGTTGTAGGGAATGCATTGTGGGAATCCCGCTGACAGCTGAAACATGATGCATGCTTTTCACTACTAAAATTCCGCATGACTTGATAAAATCATGCGGTATTTTAGTAACCTTTTTTAGTGGATTGAAATGTTTTTGGCTTTTTTTTAAATGCTATGTGGTATCCTACTGCATACTAGGATGTGTTAGGATACCGCTTAGTGAATTGTGCCCTGCACATGGACCAGTCAAATACGCTTCTAAATGCAAACGCTTATAAACACGGTTAGCTGCGTTTACAAGCATTTGGCATTTGAAACGCTCATGAAATCTACTCCTGAACGCAAGTTTGGTACGTTCAAAAAAACGACTGTAAACTCAACTGCCTGTAAATGACTGTAAATGACATAGTGTACATGGACACATAGGAAAATATTAGGGAGAGTTCAGGAGCTGCTGAAAAAAACGCAGAAAAGCTCCTGAACGTGAGTTAATTAGCTGCAGTGTACATCGACCCTTAGGCTAGGTTCACATCTATGCAGTTTGCGTTTGATCCGTTTGCATTGCTTTTGCATTGCTTTTGCATTGCATTTTGCGCTTTTACACCTGCGTTTTTTATGCGGTTTGCAATTTTTTCTTGTTGTTAGGCAGATTTAAAACACAAAACACATCCAAAACGTGGCAAAAACGCATACAAAATGCACTATATGCTTTTCTGCAGCATTTCCATTGATGTCTATAGAACCAGAAATACAACTTTTTGCATTCAAAAAAGTCCCTGAACCTTTCCAAAAAATGCACCGAGTGAATATGCGGAGCTGTGAACGTGTTCCATAGGAAATCATGTTAAATGGACTGTAGTGCGTTTCTGTAAAGCGCAAAATGCTGCGGAAAACGCTTAGGTGTAAGGCTTGATTCACAACTATGCTTTTTGCGTTTGATCCATTTTTTAACTACTTGCCTACCAGGCGCTTTTACCCCCTTCCTGCCTAGGCCAATTTTCAGCTTTTAGTGCTCTTGCACTTTGAATGACAATTGCGCTGTCATGCAACACTGTACCCATATGAAATTTTTATCATTTTTTTTTCACACAAATAGAGTTACCTTTTGGTGGTATTTAATCACCACTGGGGTTTTTATTTTTGCACTATATACAAAAAAAGATAAAAAAAATTTGAAAAAAAAAGTTTTTCTTTGTTGCTATTATAAAATTTGGTAAAAAGGTAATTTTTCTCCTTCTAAACATACACTTGGTGCGCATCTCTACATTTATAGTAATACATTATACACTTGTGAACCCTCTTAATACAAAAAAGGCTAACAAATCACAACTTTATAATAAATAAGAGCAATTCGCCATATGAAAAGAGAAACCAACATATATTCTCCAAGATTCAATCAAATCTTGAAAGGTGGTGAGCAAATGTGATTCCTCCACCAAATAAATGATCAGCCTCTTATCAAAAATATTGTTCTCACTTTCCAGAGATCAATACACACTTGTATGCTCATACTCAGCACTCATCTGACTGATAGGATACGTTCACCGCTTCCTCAGCATATTGTGACAGACACCAGAAGGAATCTTCTTGTGCAATAAACGGATATTCCCTCCAGAGTGGATCAAAGGACCGCATTGGTGTTATATGCTAAAACCATTTTTTATTTAAAATAAGCAGACATATACTCACAAACATAGTGTATATTGTATTGCTATAAATGTAGAGATGCGCACCAAGTGTATGTTTAGATTACTATAAGGTTATTATTGAACTTTTTTAGGAGCAGCACTCTGTTTGGTTGTTGTTCCACTAAGCGCAAATCATTTTTTATAGATTATAATTTTTCTCCTTCACTGATGTGCATTGATGAGGCTGCACTGATAGGCACTGATAGGCAGCACTGTTGAGCACTGATAGGCAGCACTGATGGGCACTGACAGGCAGCACTGATGAGGTGGCACTGGTAGGCATTGATGAAGAGGCACTGATGATGCTGCACTGATATGCAGAAATGATGGGCACTGATAGGAGGCACTGATAGGCAGCACTGATGGGCGGCACTGCTGGCAGCACTGACTGATGGCAATGACTGGCAGCACTGATGTGCGGCACTGATGGGCAGCACTGATGGGTGGCACTGATAATCAGTGACAGCGTGAGGAAAGTGCTGCTGATAACTGGCAACTGTATTTAATTTGTGATCAGCTGTGTCATTGGACACAGCTGATCACGTGGTAAAAGGCCGCTGTGATTGGCCTTTTACCTAGTTATGTGATTAGCTGTGTCCGCATGACACCCTCAAAGAACTGGACAACCGCACTGTAGCCGTTTTTAAGCTATAGTGCGGTTGAAAAGTGGTTAATGCTTTTTGCATCGAGTTTTGCGCTTTTACACACGCAGCAAAAACGCCAGTCCACCCAGTAAAACCATACCTGAATTTTTCACTTTTACATTATTCCTTTTAACTTTCCCAAACATATTTAAAAACAGAGAAAAAATAAAAAAGTGAGCGCTCTCCCATCAGCAGCCAATGCACCCAAGGCAATCTCAGTAAAACCTTCAAAAATACACATAAATAAAAAGTGCGGCGCTAATAAATATAAGATCTATGAACACATATATATCTCACATGATCTGAAACACAATGTGGTATATAGCACTAAACAGAGAAGATAACCAATACATCAGGTGAAATTAATAATAATGTCCAGACAAGTTTTCGCAGGATCTTGCGTAGAAGCTTAAAATGCCAGGATCAAATAGTAAAATTGCGCACTCACCGGACGCGCTATGGACAAGCGCATATGTTGTATGACCCCTGGAAATCCCTCATCTAGCGGGGAAGATAGATAACCATCCGGGAGCAGATAATCCTGGTGTAATGGACAGCCTCCAGGTCCAGGAATCCCCTTAAGGCTGGGTGAATATATAAGTAAGAAACTCCCTCCGGTGGTAAAGGTGAGTAATAGGATGTCCTAAAATTTATTAGCTACAATAGGAGCCCAAAAACACCTCATAGTGTAGTAGGTAAAATCAAAGAATTTATTTAAAAAATATAATGGATAAAAACAGGGCAGAAACACTCAGACAGTGAATGATAAGAGTAAAGTGTGACTGACCCAAAAGTAAGATGGCCGCCGGGCCTCCTCGTGGCTCCAGGCGGCTAAGATGTCATGCTCTGTTGGCTCCTCCTAAGGCCTTTCGTGCCACTGCACATCATCAGATGTCACACTTTACTCTTATCATTCACTGTCTGAGTGTTTCTGCCCTGTTTTTATCCATTATATTTTTGAAATAAATTCTTTGATTTTACCTACTACACTATGAGGTGTTTTTTGGCTCCTATTGGAGCTAATAAATTTTAGGACATCCTATTACTCACCTTTACCACCGGAGGGAGTTTCTTACTCATATATTCACCCAGCCTTAAGGGGATTCCTGGACCTGGAGGCTGTCCATTACACCAGGATTATCTGCTCCCGGATGGTTATCTATCTTCCCCGCTAGATGAGGGATTTCCAGGGGTCATACAACATATGCGCTTGTCCATAGCGCGTCTGGTGAGTGCGCAATTTTACTATTTGATCCTGGCATTTTAAGCTTCTACGCAAGATCCTGCGACAACTTGTCTGGACATTATTATTAATTTCACCTGATGTATTGGTTGTTTTCTCTGTTTAGTGCTATATACCACATTGTGTTTCAGATCATCTGAGATATATATGTGTTCATATTTAAAAACAACTTATGGTTAAGTGTCTGAACAAATAAACTGTTCCTTAGTCTGTCTCACTGTTAATTCATGAAGAAAATAAAATTTTATAATTCGGTCATTTCTATTTAATTTATTCTTATGAGATGTGAAATTTCTTGATATTCTGGACTCTGGGGTCAGAGGAATTGTCGCAGACGAATAATTTACTCAAAACAATGATATAGAAATGAGAAATAAATCTGCACCTATTGATATGCAGACCATTGATGGTTCACCTTTAACTTCAGGGCCAGTTACGCATGAGACTGTTCCTCTTGAAATTGAGCCTCATCACTGTGAGACTATCAGCTTTCGGCTGACTGCATCACACACATTTCCTGTCATTTTTGGTATCCCTTGATTTTCCACTTATAAACCATCAATTAACTGGGGGACACTGACTATATATGTTTTGCTTCCAATCATTGTAAAGAATATTGTAAAGAAAACGCTGCCAATCAAGTTCTCCTCTGATCAAGGAATCATAAGTTGAGGAAGCATCAACTCAGTGTGACAACCTGCTTACACAATATAGTATATCTCAGGATGTCTGTGATAAGAAGAATGCTGATCAGCTGTCCTCTTCAACGCCCTTATGTGTCAGGAAACTAAGACAGTTAATGCTCATTCCCGTGCAGCTAATGCTCTTTTTTTTCCGGGAGAGTGCATGTGATCAGCACAGGGCCAATCAGCACTGTATAGACAGAGGTCAAGGATTTTGCATCCTACTAGAGCACAAAGAAAACTCCTCCTACACACTGTAACCAGTGCTCAGCTGGACACTGATAGAAGTCACAAGACTGCTCTGACTACTGATGAGAAAAGGTATTTATCGGTTTATATTTACTAAAATAATTGCACTTCCATGTTCTGTGTACTGTGGGAGACCAGATATAGTGAATGCAGGGTCCTGAGTTTAGTAACACTTTAACAAATTGAAGGAAGCTCAGGAAATTACAAATACATTTCTGCTGACAGCAATTGCAAAACACTTTCTACCTTCTATATACTGTAGGTGACAAGGTCAGGCTATCGACCAAAAATCTAAACACATTCGGGAACCATCCTGGAAGGCTATCAGGAATCAGATCAGAACCCAGGGACTCTGTTGAGTCTGGCAGGGGTTCTTTCTACTAGCCACCTGAAAGTCTAGATAGTTCCCTGTCTAATCTCTTGGCTAAGCTCCATTGATACTCAGTTTTCTGCTGAAATCCTAGCTCCTCCCCTAAACTTCCTATATAAGCAATGACTCTGCACTTGGCAGATTATCTGTTTGGCAGGTTATTGTGCTTATGCCAATGTCTTGCTTATTGTTTCTACTTATACACTGCTTCCTTATTACCAATACTTGTGTGCCAACTGTGAAGGGAGTCACTTTGGGTGGGGGGCCCATGGAACACAGCTCACTTTGGAGGGGTGGGGAGACCCCTGTCTCAGCTCCCCATATCCCTATAATGTGTAAGTCACCCTGTGCCTGTTAGGGGTACAGGGTGAAATGTCCTAATATTGGGGTGGGGGGTTGTTCATTGTTTAATGTCATGTGGTTGCCTGCCATTGTTCTATTGTGTGTCTTGCGTGTGAGCAAACTATTATGGGATGTATGTGTTTGTGTGTATTGGCTTGGTGGGGGGTGTTTCCGGTAGCCCTCCCCCCTGGTGGGACAGTCTGCTGATGTGTCTCTTGTTACTGGGTGTGGTTTGCCCTGCCGTGTCATTATGCAGGGAGGGGGGATTGTTCCCTTGAATGTATATATCTTGTATCTGTGTTAAAATAAAGTAGTATATTTCCTGATTTATTTCAAGACTGTTGTTCTCCAGTCTTGTATGGTCAGCGGTGGTGTCCATGGACGGTGTTTGGACAGGGAAGCGGGAGTCTAACGGAAGTACCCAAGTGCAGTCGGGGTCCGGTTCCGTTATACCAACCCTTGGCTGCTGATTCACTGACCACCCCTCTACTTTAAACCTGATACATCTAGCTACTGACTTTGGCTTGATCACCAACTATGTTCATTTTCTCCCCTTTACTTACCATTAGCTTGTTTACAGAACCGGGCCTAGTAATAACCACAAACTTGCCTACTGTTTCAGCTACTGGCCTCCAAACCTGATACTAGATCACTTTATAGGGCAATCCTTCATTGAATTTTCTCTTTGCAAAGTGTATTTTCACTTAGCTTAGTGAATGAGGGGAAGTTGTGCTGACTAAAATCATCCAATGATTTGTAAGAAAAGTTTTATTTTTAAAATTTTCTTTGTACGTGATTGGGTACTTTATCCTACTGGATAGGGGAAAAGTTACTTTATAAAATGAAAATTCACTTTGAAGTTGATCATATTCTACTCCTTTTGTAAATCACTGTGTTGAAAAAAGAAAGGCAGTATTACAGCCAGAGAAGTAACATTCAGAGGAAGAGGTCATAACTGGCTACCTCCCTTTTTCTCCAATGACAGAGGAACTCTAAAGTATACTTGTAGGAATAACTCCTAATTGATTTTGTGTTTTATTTCATATTATATATGATGCATGCTAGTAGAAAAAACAATAGATTATACAATTATTAAATGTATTTCAATAGTAAGATGCTGCCTGTTTATTAGAAATCCTAGCCATAATGATAATCATTATAAACAAACACTATCTTACCAAATCATGAGTATCAAATGCCCTTATCTCCTCCTCCAAATGTGCTATTTTCTGACTGATATTTTCCATTGAACCAATAAGAAAAGCTGGGAATTAGGTTAGGAAATATATTAACATTATATTAAAATTGTAAACACAAGCACCTGGATTGTCTACTAATTAAAGAAGGAATAAAGATGAAAGAAAATGAATGTTGAAGGAAAATTATGCAGACGTTTTTTTTATCTCTTTAGTGGACGAAAAACATTCACATTCTTCATCAGGAGAAAAGCAAAGGAGCACATAATGTGGAGCCAAAGTCCCTAAATAAAAACTTGCTAGGAGGCAAAATTTTATAGCAGAAGACATATGCCAAAAAAGTCCTGTTTCCAGTCATTTTCTATTTTGAATAAACTGCCTGTGACACATGGACAGCGCAATGTACACTCCTGGCTCATCCCAGAAACTGTAAGACACCAAGAAAGGAACTATGTGTTTAGATGTTACCAAATCAGTGGCTGCCCAGTAGCAGATATGATAGACAACAGAATCCAGAAGCACACCAACAGAAGATGTCAGGAGCAGTGGATGAAATGACAAGGGTTGCAGAAGTAGCATCTCTGTAGGAGAGCATTTCAAAGGGAAAGCATGTCATTAGGTCCCAGTATGTACATAACTTTGTCATTTGGTCAAGAAAATGGTAAAGTTCTTTAAGACTTTCTTAGTGTTTATGTCCCCTAAATCCTGACCCTTGGCTCCATATTTACTCAAAAGTAACCCCATCTCTCTCCTAGAGCCCTTTGTTTGTATGTCATGCTTTCTTTCTTTGTTTAGATTGGTCCCCTTTCTTTTCTCCAGTGGTGATCAGTCCTCGGTGATGCAATAAGCAGTACTAATATGATGACATCAGTACCCCTCTCTGCATCAGTATGCTGTGAATCAAGCGTGTTGTGGGAATGCCCCCTGAGGGGGGGCAGGCCTATGATGCCCCACATTAACAACACCGGTCTATAAAGACAAAGCCTTGGAAATTAAGTAGCTAAATTTTACCAGTATTGGGTCATTAATAAAGGAAAATTAAGTCCTGAGTATTAATTGGCTCCAGTTTCCAAGATGAAGCTTCAGGTCAAAATTGCATTAGAATAATTCAAAATTACAAAGGGGATGTGCGAGTATGCTCCATAACTTTTCTGCAAAATGTGATAGAGCAATGAAAATTGTGCCACACCAGTCATTATACATTTATCTTTTTACTGATATCAGTAGCATAACTTTACATTAATTTATTAGTTTTTCATGTAACATTTTCGTGCTTTTTGCTGACATCACTCTGCAAGAGGTTTCACTGTTGTAATCTGGAGCCCAGTAGCTCTGCCTTACTCTTAGGCAATTCCAAATCCCTGACCAGGTCATTTAGGTCACTCTGTGAAATAAGATGTGGTTCAGGAGTGGGCTAAAGTTTGGCTCTGCTGATATTGATGGCCCTGGATCAGCGGCATACTGCTCATCACCCTTATCATCATCTGAGTCTAGAGAGTAGGAATCTGGTGGATCTGGAACTGGCAAGCCATCACCATGGGGTACAGGACACAGTGCGGATGGAATGTTTGGATATTCCATGGTCTACTTCTTTTTGAGGTCCCTTTTGTAACTGGGCAACCATGCAAAAATTTCATTCGCTACTATGATTGGTGGGCTCCCTCCACACCATTTGGATTGCGAAAGGCATGGACATTTCCTTCTTGTTTAGCCAATAATGCATATAAGTTGCACATGTAATGCAACAATAATGAGGGACACAACTCTTGTCCTGATCCCCTATTTTGCATCCAAAATATAGGTGGCGTGCCTTTTTTATCACTGCCTTCATACTGCACTTTTGAGATGCAAATGTAACTTCGCCACAAATGTAGCAGAAGTTATCTGCATTGTTTACACAGTTTCAAGGCATCTTGCCTTCTGAGGGAAAATATCATAAAACTGTTCCTTGGCAATGTTAGGCAATGACACTTTCACAAGCCACCAGATGTAACTGTATGACCTGTAGATCTGTCCAAGACAAATGTACCTTGCAATAAAAGATCAATATCTTACAGTTAGGTAATAATCTTTAGTCTCAAAGTGAAGATAAATGTATACACTTCCATGTGGTACCATTTTCATTGTTCTACCGTACTTTGTCGAGAAGTTACAAGGCATCGTGATCATCAGACACCTCCCTCCCTTGTAGGCAAATATATTCACCTGCGTATAAATCTTTATTGGGAAATATCTTGAAAACTTTAGCCAATCAGCGCCTTTATCACCTGTTTAGCACTGTCCACTTTACAGCACCTGCACCACTGCGGCAGGGAGACTGGAGGGTCCAATCTTCCCACTGCTGATCACAGGAGGCTTTCGAGGAAAGACCGAGGGGGACCCCCTTTCTACAGCTAGAAGTCACCGCAGCATCCTGCGGACTCTTAAGAGGGCTATTTGCCCATTGCTGATATTCCTAGCAGGGACTGAGCCACTGAGAGGACACCAAGTGTACCCAATCCATTCTACACTCCTACTGCACTCTATACCACATTTATTCCAAACCTATACTATACCTATATTGCATGCTGGTTAACTGGGACTGCTGTTAAGTGCACCAACGCTCTTAAAGGGTCTCAATGATAGCCGGAAGAAAAACAACTCAAAGGACTACCCCTCCCATAATAATTATTCTGTAATCCCCCTTTGTTCCCCTACCCTTCTGCTAGCAAACTCCTTTTCTTTCTTAGTTCCAGCATTCAATCGATTAAACTTTAAAGTGGTTCTAAACGCTCAAGGGTTTTACCTTCATGCATTCTATGCATGAAGGTAAAAAACCTCCTGTGTGCAGCATCCCCCCCCAAGCTCCCCCAATACTCACCTAAGCCCCCTCTCAATCCAGCGATGTGCACTGGAGTCTTGGCTATTCCGGACTCCCTCTTCTCATTGGCTGAGACAGAATTGGCAGCCATTAGCTCCCACTGCTGTCAATCACAGCAGTGAGCCAATGAGAAGAGAGAGGGGGCAGGGCCGAGCCGTTGCTCCTTGTTAGAATGGACACACGGAGCAGCGGGTGCCCCCATAGCAAGCTGTTTGCTGTGGGAGCCCCCGACAGGAAGGAGGGGCCGGGAGAGCCTGCAGGGGGACCCGAGAAGAGGAGGATCCAGGCTGCTCTGTGCAAAACCACTGCATACAGCAGGTAAGTATAGACATGTTTGTTATTTTTTCTTAAAAAAAACAAGCCTTTAGAATCCCTTTAATACTGCTCACTGCTGCACTTGATGTAGCCTTGCTACTGTTTATGCTGATCTGGACACAGCCCTATGCCTAGTCCCTACTGTTAATTACAATGTATGCTAAATTTTGTTATTACCGATGGTAATCCATTTTATGCTTGTCTAGTTACCAACCATATGTGAATTCCTGTGGCATTGTATGCTTGTACACTTTACCTGGTGAGCCAGAGGGGCTGAGGTTCTTGAGAAGCTCAAGGCAAATAACAAGGAAACCATCCTATCTAGTGACTCCTATATGGGGTAACGCTACAAAAACATTTGATATTTTAATGATCCATCATCTACCAAATTCAGATTTATTAGTTTTTCACGGACTGACACTTGGATGACAGCTCTGAGACTGTGTTTGACCTGCTTTGGCACCAGGTTAAATGCATAATTTTGCTGTGTTTTGCTTTTGGCTGTGTGCATTTGAGCAGTGCTGGATTCAAATGTAAAGGCAGTGTTTAAAATCAATGCCAATATACACAAGTGCTAACAGTCTGCAATTTATAGGCTATAGAATGCTTCCTTCAAGTACTCTGAATGTGTTGGAAACATGGGACACAATAAAACAGACATGATACCTTCTGGGCATTATGGGCCCTTCTTTTATTTTTCCCTGTTAACATTATGATTGTGTAGTACATTTAGAGAAAGGGAAGAGAGAGGTCCTGTAGCCTGGTCTTGGTGATGGCTGCTGCAACATCTGTTTATCTTCCACTGCTTTCAGTGTTGTTGTCACAAACAACTATCACTCATGTTATAGATTGGTATTGCAGACATTAACCGCTTTCCTGCCAGACTATAACAGATATACTGCCACAGGGCGGCAGGGGTGCACAAAATCACGTATATATACGTGATTTTGCATTTTTGGGTAGGCGGCAAGCACGGCCCCGGCTGTAAATCACCTGGTCCTGGTCGATGATTACCCGGCAGTGCCTGGTGATTACCGAGCATCTCCGATGGGGAGGAGGACTGTTTTGTTTACTAACAGTCCTCCTCCCTGTCAGCTCGGGCACACTGCTTTGAATGGCTGTGCACAGCATAGCCATCCAAAGCAGTATGCTTACAGTGAAGCACACGGACACGGGCCCCTAGTAAAACACTCCCTGTACACAGTTAACCCTTTGATCACCCCTTATGTTAACCCCTTCCTGCCCAGTGCCATTAGTACAGTGTCAGTGCTTTTTTTTTTAGCACTGATCACTGTACTGGTGTCACTGGGGATGTTAGTGGCACCAAGTCAGTTCCCCCCAGTGTCAGAATGTCAGCCACAGTCCCGCTATAAGTCTCTGATCACCGCCATTACTAGTGAAAAAAAAAAGTCCAGTATCTATACCGCCATCTGTAAACGCTATAACTTTCATGTAAACTAATTTACACGTATTGGGATTTTTTTTTAGCAAAGACATGTAGCAGAATACATTTTGCCTAAATTTATGACGAAATTTGATTTTTTAAATCTTTTTTACTGGACATGTTTAATAGCAAAAAGTCAAAAATATTTTATATTTTTTTTTTCAAAATTGTTAATCTTTTCTTTTTTTAATAGTGCAAAAAATAAAAAATTCACAGGCGGTCAAATACCACCGAAAGCAAGCTGAATTTGTGGGAAAAAACTGATGTAATTTAATTTGGGTGCAGCATATGACTGCGCAATAGTCAATTAAAGTAACGCAGGGCCGTAACGCAAAAACTGGCCTGGTCAGGAAGAGGGGTAATTCCTCTGGAGGGCAAGTGGTTAAAATCAGAATATTATGATAAAAGCAGGTGGACATCTGTCATGTAGGAAATGGCTCACATAGTAATTAGCCCACCAAGAGCCTGAATGGAATTCTGTAATTGTGCAAACTATTTTTTTTAATCAGGCAAGGTTTTATTGAGCCACCAAAATCAAAGTACAAACAATTGCATAAAAATTTGAATAAAAAAAAGACAGCATTATGGAGCCTGACAGCTCCATATAGCAGAGGTATTCAGCAGAATACATCATACATAATGAAATGTCCTATCTGTAGCAGTCTGCTATTAATGATGGTGGCACTTAGGTAGCAAAAAGAGGTAAAAATAGAAAAAACAGGAAACCAATTACATGGTGTCAAAACAACCCTCAGAAGACCGACAACAGGCTTGTCTCAGTGTACTGTTGCTGCTATCTAACAGTAGGTTGGCTCAGACTGTCCCCATTCAGGGCCATAAGTAACCACAGAGAGGTCATCCCATTCTGATCTGTAATTGTGCAACCTATTTTAGCAGCCCCTCAAACATCCACACCCTTCTGCCCTTTTTGCCATCTTTTATCCTGCTACCCGAGGAAAAACAACTTTCTTATTGAAAATACAATCCCGAAAGCAGTATGAGGGAGATTAGGAACAAAAAACAGAAGCCTTTATTAGGGAAGGACTGCAATCAGGAATAAAAAAAAGGCAGTGAAACAAAGGTCCTATTTACACTTGTGCACTCAAAATGCAAAAAGGATGGTCAGAGTTTGTTTTATTTTATTAATCAGCTGAACCAATAAAGGATACGAACTTGAAAACCTTGCACAGCTTTTTTAATGCACTCTCTCCTTTTCTCTTGCTCCAGCGGGGGTTCTGTAAAATCCTCTACGCACAAAGCCATAGGAGAACTGAGACGATTGATTGAATCCATCTCTTAATTAACAATAAAAAAAAAGTTAAGGACTGGAAACTTTTATGGTGGCATTTTGTAAAAGTTTATAAACTACAAAATGTTTCCTATGAAATAAGCAATATGTATACATTCATAAGAAGGCAATTGTATAAAGGTCTTGCAAAACTTTTTAATAGTACGATGAAAGGCCAGAAACATTCAGAAATTACAATAGTATTAAACCCCAAACCAAAAATGTAATACACTGCAGCTTACCAGTCATTAAATGTGGTGGCTGCATTAGTTTTCTTTTTTTCAGGCTTTTTTTGTCTGTTTTCACCTGTGATCTGGCTTGTAACACACCTCCTGTCTTAAAAGTGCCTCAACTCTGAGAGATTAGGCATTATCTGATTGGGTGAGGTGGAGAGGAGGGGAGTCACAATACAGCAGCAGGATCCGCTATATCGATCTACCCCCCCCCCCCAATTCCTCTTCTGCGCTACCATCTTAAAAGTTCCAGTGTGTGCATACAGTGCCTTGAAAAAGTATTCTTACCCCTTGAAATGTTCCACATTTTGTCATGTTACAACCTGTAATGGAACCGGACCCCAACTGCGCTAGGGTATTTCCGTTAGACTCCCGCTTCCCTGTCCGAACACAGATCCACGGACACCACCACTGGCCATACAAGACGAGACAGCACCAGACTTGAAGGAAACCAGGAGATAGACTGCTTTATTTTAACACAGACACAAGATATAAACATTCAAGGGAACAACCCCCATCCCTGCATAATGACACAGGGCGGGGCAAACCAAATCTAGCAACCAGAGACACATCAGCAGACACCCCCCACCAAGCCAATACACAAACACATACATCCCATAATAGTTTGCTCCCAAGCAAGACACACAATAGAACAATGGGATGCACCAAATGGCAGTAAACAATGAACACCCCCCCCACCCCACCTACACAATATCATGACATTACACCCTGTACCCCTAACAGGCACAGGGTGGCTTACACATAAGAGGGATATGGGGAGCTGAGACAGGGGTCTCCCCACCCCTCCAAAGTGAGCTGTGTTCCATGGGCCCCCCACCCAAAGTGACGTCCGTCACACAACCAAAAACATAAATGTATTTTATTGGGATTTTATGTGATAGACCAACACAAAGTGGCACATAATTGTGAAGTGGAAGGAAAATTATAAATGGTTTTCCAAATTTTTTTACAAATAAATATGTGAAAAGTGTGAGTCAATAATTTGTAGAACCACCCTTCGCTGCAATTACAGCTGCAAGTCCTCTTTGGTTTGTACCAGCTTTACACATCTAGAGTGAAATTTTTGCTCATTCTTCTTTGCGCAATAGCTCAATCTCTGTCAAATTGGATGGAAAGAGTCTGTGAACAGCAATTTTCAAGTCTTGCCACAGCTTCTCAATTGGATTTAGGTCTGGACTTTGACTGGGCCATTCTAACACATGAATATGCTTTGATCTAAACCATTCCATTGTAGCACTGGCTGTATATTTAGGGTCCTTGTCCTGCTGGAAGGAGAACCTCTGCCCCAGTCTCAAGTATTTTGCAGTATTTTGCAGTCTCTAACAGGTTTTCTTATAAGATTGCTCTGTATTTGGCTCCATCCATCTTCCCATCAACTCTGACCATCTTGCCTGCCCCTGCTGAAGAAAAGTATCCCCACAATATGATGCTGCCACCACCATGTTTCACGGTGGGGATGGTATGTTCAGGGTGATGTGCAGTGTTAGTTTTCCACCACACATAGCATTTTGCTTTTAGGCCAAAAAGTTTGATTTTGGTCTCATCTGACCTGCCTGAGTAGCTTCTTCCAAATGTTTGCTGACATGGCTTCTTGCAAACTGCAAACGGGGCTGTTTTTCAACAATGACTTTCTTCTTGCAACTCTTCCATAAAGGCCAGATTTCTAGAGTGCACGACTAATAGTTGTCCTGTGGATAGATTCTCTCATCTAAGCTGTGGATCTCTGCAGCTCCTCTAGAGTTACCATGGGCGTCTTGGCTGCTTCTCTGATTAATGCTCTCCTTGTTCACCCTGTCAGTTTAGATGAACAGCCATGTCTTGATAGGTTTGCAGTTGTGCCCTACTTTTTCTTTTTCTGATGATGGATTAAACAGTGCTCCATGTTCAAAGCTTGGGATATTGTTTTTATAACCTAACCCTGCTTTAAACTTCCCCACAATTTTAACCCTGGCCTTGGTCTTCGTGATGCTGTTTGTTCATTGATGTTCTCTAACAAACCTCTGAGGGCTTTACGGAACAGCTGTAATTATACTGAGATTTAATTACACACAGGTGGACTCTATTTACTAATTAGGTGACTTCTGAAGGCAATTAGTTCCACTAGATTTTAGTTAGGGGTATCAGAGTAAAGGGGGCTGAATACAAATGCACCCCATACTTTTCAGATATTTATTTGTAAAAAATGTTGAAAACCATTTATCATTTTCCTTCCACTTAACAATTACGTGCCACTTTGTGTTGGTCTGTCACATAAAATCCCAGTACAACACATTTACATTTTTGGTTGTAACATAACAAAATGTGGAACATTTCAAGGGGTATGAATACTTTTTCAAGGCATTGTAGGTTCCAAATAACGAATGTACACAGTGCCGCTGGTGTACGGGCACTCTATTTGCCAGCAATGTTTTGCACACATGTACAAATGAACACCACACACGGTCATAACTTAGGCAATCCCAGGAGGCAGTGGAGCATGGCCTAGGTTGAGAAGCAGGAAATGCAGCCCTAATAGAGGGAGGGGGAGGACCAAAGAGAAAAAAATGTTGTTACAATGAGTGAAGCTCCACTTTAAAGCTGAACTCTAGGCAGGATCTTAATCGCATAATTACATTGTTCCAACTTGGCACAATAAAAACTATGTATATTTCATACCTAAGGGCCGCTGCGGAGGTTTGAAATCACTGTAATAGTTGTCACTACTGCAGAGATTGCTGAGGTGATGCACTGATTAAAGATACCTTTTGCATATGCTAGGTCTTTTGGATATGTACACACCTGTGAAATTTGCTTCAGCTGGAAATTGGTGAAACTCAGTTCCACCACCTCCGACTCCGGAGTCCGGCTTCTGTATTCACAAGTGACAGCTTGTCTCCCAACGGCTCCAACAGATCTGATCTCCTAATCTGTTCCCACTGAGTACAGGATGAGGACAAGGAAGTGGCAGGTGCCTGGGGTGCAGTGTGGATGCCAACACCCCCACTGGATGATCTCCCCACAAGTGAATGAGGTGGAGCCACCTACAGTGTGCGGAGAGGTACTAGAGCCGGCTGGGTGCTTCAGCAACAAAAGTAAGACATATGGAAGATGGTGGAGATTTTAAGGGGGGGGAGATGGGGGCTCTAGAGGGGGATTGGGATGCAGAGGTCAGAGCTGAAGAGGGGTGAAAGTGAGATATGGATGGGGATGCAGAGGTAAGCAGCTGTAGATGAAGGCTGATCTCTGCACTATGTACATAGCGCACCCCCGAACTCTGCACTCTGTGTGTAACCCCCCCAAACTCTGCACTCTTTGTATTTAATGCCCCTTTAAGACCCTCCCACTGTTAGGGAAATTTGACTAAACCACTATTTGATGTGGTTTGGAGTGGGTGTGTAGGGGAGCAAGGTTTTCAGGGGTCGTGGTTGAGTTCTTGCACCTATTTTCTGAGAAAAAAAGCCCTGATCCTCCTGACCTAATAAGTTTGGGAAAGAGGGACACCTTTTATTCAGCACAGAATATTTAGAAGCAAGAAAGACTTTCCCATACAAACCTTGATTGTGCACACCATGATGAACTAGAGTACCAGTAAGGTTACTCAGGCCTCCTTCACATGGGCAGTTATCCGCATACATTAGATTCCAGCAACAAGAATCAGCAGACTTACATGGTTTGGAAGCCAGGTGTATGTAAACAGCAGTGTCCATTCAACCTGTACAAAATAATGACAGGCTGAAAGGAGCTGTCACTGTTCACATGCATCTGCACAGCCAGCAGCTACCAGAAGTTAGGCTAGATTCACATATGTGCGGGTGGTGCCGCTGCGGATCCACACAAAAATCCGTGCAGCCGCACCACCCCCACAGAAGAATGCAGACCCGCAGGCGGTTGCCACACTGGAAATCACAACCGTACTGGTAACCGAGGTTCCCGTGCGGGCTGCGTTTTCAGAAGAAGTGCAGGGACTTCTTCCCTGCGTGTCCCGGGCTTTCGTGCCCACGCAAAACGCGGACCTCAGGAACGCACATATGTGAGCCAGGGCTTAGGGAAGGATGTGCGAGCCTGAAAACATTTGTCTGCAGCCAGGGGCCATCATCCGTCCCCAAAACTCAGTTCACACCTGAACAATCTCAAATGCTTTTCTAGAAGTGCTTCATCGCTTGATGTGAGGATTTCTGTTGTATTTCTGTTGAGGTTCCCGTGCGGGCTGCGTTTTCAGAAGAAGTGCAGGGACTTCTTCCTTGCGTGTCCCGGGCTTTCGTGTCCATGCAAAACACGGACCTCAGGAACGCACATATGTGAGCCAGGGCTTAGGGAAGGATGTGCGAGCCTGAAAACATTTGTCTGCAGCCAGGGGCCATCATCCGTCCCCAAAACTCAGTTCACACCTGAGCAATCTCAAATGCTTTTCTAGAAGTGCTTCAACGCTTGATGTGAGGATTTCTGTTGTATCCTGTGGTGCCTGTTGACAGATGAATGTTGTGTCGCTTAAATCTAGAAAAAAGTACACAAGCTTATTTGGGGTCAGAGCATGTTTTTGGTCTCTATAAACATCAGTGGGTGCGACACTTTTTTTTTAATGTAATTTCTTGTGTCACCTTCTTCTGTTTACTAGCTCAGTAAATACCAATGCTAATAAAAGAGTCTTTTAGAAGTCATCTAAACATGGCAATCACATAATGTTGCTGATTTTTTAAACTTGTCTCCAGTGTACTTACAGTAAAACGCATACACAGCCCACATAGTAAAACAGCACACAACACACAGTTAACCCTTTGATCGCCCCTCATGTTAACCCCTTCCTGACCAGTGCCATTAGTACAGTGTCAGAGCTTTTTATTAGCACTGATCACTGCATTAGTGTCACTGGGGATGTCAGTGACACCAAGTCAGTTCCCCCCAGTGTCAGAATGCCCGCCGCAGTCCAGCTAAAAGTCATTAATTGCCACCACTACTAGTAAAATAATTTTTTTTTTTTACATTCCAGTATATATACCGCCATTTGTAAACGCTATAACTTTCACGTAAACCAATTCATTTACACATATTGGGATTTTTTTTTTTAGCAAAGGCATGTTGCAGAATACATTTTGGCCTAAATGTATAACGAAATTTGATTTTTACATTTTTTTACTGGACATGTTTAATAGCAAAAAGTTCCAAATATTGTTTTTTTCCCAATATCGTCGGTCTTTTTTTGTTCACAGCGCAATAGATTAAAAAACAAACAGTCAATCAAATACCACCAAAAGAAAGCTCTATTTGTGGGACAAAAGGCCATAAATTTAATTTGGGTGCAGTGTTGCATGACCGCACAATTGTCAGTTAAAGTAATGCAGCACTGTATCGCAAAAAATGAAATGAAAAAAAAAGGGGAATCCTCTGGAGGGCAAGTGGTTAAACAATATGTACAATAATAACAACAACTATCTAAACAATACAAATTATAGTTATGATGCGTCACCTCTCAGTTTCTTGAAATCTGAGCTATTTCTTACCCAAGGGATTTAGGAGTTTACTCCTGGACGTTATCTCTTTATTGAGAACGAGGTCTCGCCTAGCGTTGCTGGTTACCATAGAAACGAGGTGGACTTTACCAAAGTTTTACGTCCTGCTGTTAGGAGGACTAGTTTTCTTCTGAATGCTTCATTAGAATATTATATAATATGATATAATAAAATTCACACAAAACAGTAAAAGAGCTTAGACCTCCTCAACGTTACATATGTACAGTAATAGGTTCTTTCGTCCTTACAGAATGGTACAACCCAGAATCACCGGCGGTTGAGCCGCAAACCGTTGTTATGGCAACGGAGGCTTTTGGACTGAACCACGTTTACAGTGTGGGGGTTATATTAGTCGTCTCTTCATTTATATCTCGGAGAGTTCAAATCTGAATGTATAGAAACTTACATTTGCGTTCTTAAATATTGTAATCAGAAACATTCAGACGTAGCCCAGGGAGCTGGTGAGGCGGACTGGTGGTTATTTCCAACCCGTCTTCGGTCTGTGGTTGTGACTGTGCCGTGCACATGCGCAGTGTGAGAGGCAGTTGGTGGTCTTAGAAGACTGGAGTGTTCGGTGGGTGCTGGGTGTCCTGAGCAGGGTGAGCAGTGAGGTAACTAAGTGCTGAGTACTTTGTTTAGCTTTAATAATCATCTCTTGGGTGCTTGTCATTGGAACTGCATGGAGTTCTTCCATGTGAGCTCGGTGTGGTATTAGGGTGTAGCTAATTGTATGTAAAGTGTTTCTGATGATAATGTTTGATACAAATTGCCACTACTGTGTCCATTGCTCCTAGATCACTGGTGGTCAGCATAGAAAATGTAAACAAATATAATTACCCTAAAGTATAACTACAAGCAAAACTTGTTTTCGTTTTGGATGGAGTGGAGAGGGATTAGAACCCCTGTCAAGTATTTATTGCTGCCTGTATTCTATTAGGGAGATTTGCCCTCTCTATTCGACTAGTTTACTAGTATCAACAAAAGTGGAAACAAAATCCCAAATTTTGGGTTGTCACCAGAACAAGAATTAAAAGGAAATCTTTCACCCCTAGTTCACATATATGTGGCCCTGCGGGCCGCATTTTGCACGGGCACGAGAGCCCATTCATTTGAATGGACTCCTGTGCCCGTGACACACAGGGAAGAAGTCCCTGCACTTCTTTGGAAAACGTAGCCCGAACGGGAACCTCGGTTCCCGTTGCGTTTTCCAGTGCGGGCGGCATGCCATTAGAGCTAATGGCACCCGCTCGCGGGTCCACATTTCTCTTTGTGGGTGGTGCGGCTGCACGGATTTTTGTGCGGATCCACAGCGGCACCACCCGCACAGATGTGAACTTAGAGTCAATGGGGACACTAGTCCTGGTGACAACTAGGGATTCCCTCACTTTGTAGGGATTTCCTCTCGTGGCTATGGAATGGGAAGTGAAGGGAAATTTCCTCAATGAAACCTAGATAGGGAAAAAAAAAATGGTTATTACCCTCCCTTAAGGTCCTTTTACACGGGCATTCCATTTCTTTTTTTTATCAGTTAAGTCACGATTTTCATCAGTTTATATCAGTTTTTTACATCCACTATCAATGCAAAAACAGGCGTAAAATCAGACCGTTTGTCTGTTTACATCTGTTTTTCCTCTGTTCCGTTATTTTTTTTTAACAGAACAAAAATAGTGCTTTGACCCGTTCCAAAAAAGGGATGTTGACAGATGCGGGTGATTATTCGTTTTTCCATAGAATTGCATTGCTGTCCATTTTTCATCTATCAATAGATGGAAGGAAAACGAAAAAAATGGACCACCCGTGTGAAAGGGGCCTTAGGGTCCTTTCACACAAATGCCATCCATTCATTCACATTTTTGCTAACAAATTCAGTATACATCAGTTTGTACATTCATCTTCAGTTCAGTTTCCATCTTTGTTTATGTTCGGTTCAGTCTACATCCGTTTTGTACCCTTTTTTTTTTTTTGCAGCAACCAATTGTAGGGGACAAAAGTATAAACTAAAAATGTTTCTTGAGTAAAAACGAATGACATTGGTTTACATCTGTTCAGATGTTATATAGTCTGGCTGAAAAAAGACAAAAGTCCATCCAGTTCGACCATTAAAAAAAAAAAAGTTATAATCCTATACCCATAGATGATCCGGAGCAAGGCAATAAAAAAAAAAAACAGTAAAGCAGGGTCCAGTTTGTTCCTGCAGGGAAAAAAATTTCTTCCTGATTCCCCGAGAGGCAATTGGATATTCCCTGGATCAACTTTACCTATAAATGTTAGTATCCAGTTATATTCTGTGTATCTAAGAAAGAATCCAGAACTTTTTTAAAGCAATCCACTGAGCTGGCCAGAACCAACTCTTGAGGGAGTCTATTCCACATTTTCACAGCTCTTACTGTGAATAAACCTTTCCGTGTTTGGAGATTAAATTTCTTTTCCTCCAGACATGAAGAGTGCCCCCTTGGCCTCTGTGATGATCTCAGGGTTAATAGCTCTACACCAAGTTTACTATATGAACCACTGATGTATTTTATACATGTTGATCATATCCCCCCTTAATCTCCTCCTCTCAAGAGAGAATACATTCAGTTCCTCTAATCTTTCCTTATAGATGTGCCTGAACAGAAAAGGATGCAGCCTTGTTCAGTTTAAAAAAAAATGGATCTGAACAGACACAGATGTAGGCAGATATAAACAAATACATCTGCTTGCCAATAGATATACACTGTGGATCAGTCTGGATCTGTCTGAAAAACTGACAGATGGATCTAGGCTGAACGCTTGTTAGCACAGCACCAAACAGATTTGTTATGTATAATGTTGTATATCCCATTATCTGCCTGGTAAAAATCATCCCTAGGGAGCTTCCTCATTGCTGCCAGATACTGCCTTGAGCAGCTGTCTTCCGATGCAGCCGCTGCTACTGAGAAAAGTTGCATCATTCACCACCTTCTGCCCTCTTTACCATTCATATTTCTCATTTTACTGCACTTCCACAGTGGATTGAGTTTTGTGAATGGAGGTGGAGCAGCTGAATGACAGGATCTCTACTGCCCATTCACAGAGCACAATGCTTTGTGGAAGTGTAATACAAGCAATATGAATAGCGGAGAGGGCAGAAGGGGGTGGCTGAGCAGTGCAACTTTGTTCAGTGGCAGCGACTGCTGTTAATCTTCATCGCACCGGAAGACAGCCACTCAGCACAGTATCCAGCAGCTATACAGAAAGTACAGCAGGGATGATTTCTACCAGAAGCTCCAGTCTGCAGATAATGGAATACACTCCATTGCACATAACTAATTTGTCTAGTGCTGTTTCGCCCAAAATAAACAAAATTATGTTTTATAGTGAAACTTTACTTAATGCAGAAGAAAATCCTGAAAACTTGTTAGCAGGTAGGGTCTTTTGGTACATGGGACTTACTCTCTTATATCAAAAAACTTTTACTTACATGCTAGCAAATGTTTTTAATGGAGCCAGGTGCTGAGATACTGTAATTCCAGCACACATGCACTGAAGTTACAACATCTGTACCTGCCCAGTGGGTGAAGCAAGGAAATTGTGGACCTTGCATAAGAGGAGAAGGACATGGACCCCTCGGGTACCAAGTGAATGCAGGGAGCTTGGACCTAACATCGTTGGAGGAGAGCACACCTAGAGGTTTATGTGTCATATTAATTTTGCAAGTATGCTGAGCAAATGCTGGCCACCTCACTTCCCTTTATTTCTGTTCTAATAAAAACAATTTGATGGCAGAAAGGCTTTTTATTGCAGTAGAGACATACAATTTTTCATCTGCAATTAAAACTACTTGCCTGTCTGCTAGCATACTAGAAGGAACAATATCGGCATTCTTAAGGACAGGATGAAGTAACTCCTGTGCAGGAGTAAGGTCATCCCAGGCTGAACCCAGAAAAAGACAAGAGAGCTTACAGAGATCACATTGCTGAAACAAGGGTGAGTTTAATTTTGCTCTAAGTTCCCCCCATGCATTCACAGTCCCTACAATGATAATGTGCAATTATTAATAAATGATGTTGCTATACACCAAAAAAAGAATCAATCTGTTATATCTATTAGTAGTTAGTCACATTTCTCTGTAGTGTTCAAGATTCTTCATAGCTTACCTAGCCACTTGTTCAGTTGCTAGAATATCAGGAAGGTACTCTACATTTATATTCATGCCAGTCACCATGGAGTGTGTAAATGTTGATTGTCCAAGACAGGGCTTGACAAATATCAGGAGCCAAGTCGCCATGGCTCTTGGGATTTTGTCAACCCATTCCTAGTTGCCTAATGATGGCTATAGCGTGGTCGGCTAATTCTGGGAGGACGTCTGTTAACATCATCCCAAAACCTTGCCCTCCCATGCACCTCAGGGGCTCGCATTGGGCGAACTCTGTGATCACTGTGTCCTTTGTACACAACTGCTCACAGATCGAAGTAATGGGCCAAACACAGCAGCCTTTTACCATGTGATCAGCTGTGTTCAATTACAGCTAACCACATTGTAAACAGACTTTGCCGTTTATCAGCAGTCCTTTCCTTACTCGCTATCACAGTGTGAGGACAGAAGAGCCAGTAACCAGCAATTCTGACACGCACATTTGCACTGATCATCAGTGCCATTATTAACAGTGCCTATCGGTGCATATTGGTGAAGAAGAAGAATTACTTATTTGCAAAAATTTTTTAACATATTAAGAAAAAAAAAATGTTTTCACAATTTTTAGTCTCTTTTTGTTTGTTTTTGCAAAAATAAAAACCCCAATAGTGATTATGATAAAAATTTCATTAGGGTAAAGTGATGCAAGACCTCACATTTGTTCAAAGTGTGACAGCGTTGAAAGATGAAAATTGGCCTAGGCAGAAAGGGGGTGAAAGTGCCCAGTGGGCAAGTTTTAACATGGTAAAAAAAAAAATTAGCTCTGCTGCTTACCTGCAACAGTTTTTTTCAGTTTTTTTTTTCTTCACATACAGGCATCTCCATGTATTCTCCGTGTGTCACGCATCTGTAAAGATACACATTGGGGCTACATAAGAGGAAGGCTTTTGTTGTTAGTTAAAAAAAACTGGCTCCTAACTTTTTTAGCTGGCTCCTAGATTCAAAGCAAGTTTAAGTTTTGGTCCAAGAGCAGGATGAGAGGTGTGAAAGTTGTAGTGCTATCCTGTCCTGGTTAAAATGCCTAATATAATATACACATAAAATACTGTTATAACATCTCTACCTTGGCGATTTGATGACAGATCACACCTTTTAGCCATGTAAATCGAGGAGCTAAAGCCAACCATAGACAGTTCGAATCTCGGCTGGTTCAACAGGGACTGGCCAAGATTGGAACCATGCATGGGCAGGCTTAATGTACCTAAGCTGATCTATTGATCAACCTGGGTACAACCAGTCTGTCAGATTTTATATGCGATTATTGCTAGTGGCTATTAAAACCGCTAGCTGTAATCGCTGTGTTCTTCGGGTGGGGATGGCTCCCACTGTGACTGTGATGTGGGAATTGAGCGATTTTGGTTTTTTTTTTTTCTTTCATTCTTGCATCGCATGCTTGCAGGAAAGAGAATCGCTCCATCTATGGCTGGCTTAATGCCTATACAGGTTTCCTGACACCAAAAATAGGGTTATGTAACTAGGAGTTCTGCTACAATCAAACCTGAATCATAAGCTATATAATACAAGAGAGGTTCTACAATATTGGATATTCCAATAGGTTTTTTTGAACTAGAAGTACAATCCTGTAAATCCTCTAATCCAATCTTGGCCATGGATTAACAGGATGAAACAGATAACCTTTATGCTATATTTGAAGCAGTAGCGTGTAAATGTACATATAGTTTTAGCTGTCCCTCTACATTTGGGCTGCTCATTTTAATTAATTTTGTCTTTCTGTGTATTTTTTATTTTTTTTAATGAAATGTTTTTCGTTAATTGTCCTCCCTGCAAAATATGTGACATTTGTTCAATGCAGTTACAGTTTGAAAGGTCTGAAATGGGGCTAGAAAGTTTTGCTGGATTATCCTAAATTAATTAAAACGCTTCAGCCGGAGATGGACTGAATTATGGGGATAACTTTCTTTCTCCCTTCCACTCCTCCCCCAACTAAATGTTTGGATTCGTTTTTTTTAAAAAAAGAAAATCTATAGAAATAGAAACCTCCCTTTTACATACCTAACTCCATTGTCAGGTGTCTGTTCCAGAATCCAGAATCTTCTGTCTTCCTCCCTGCAGAATAGTAGGGTCCTTCTATGGTTGTCCACATCAGTGTTTGGGTGACATGGACATTTCCTTTTGGCTGACCAGTGATGAAGTTCTCACAGGAACCAGAACTCTGCTTCAGTGTTTGACATTAGAAAGATGAAACATCGATGGTACTCCGTTGTAAATATAACTCGCTTTTATTGGTGCGAGTAACATACATACACATGAACCTTAATCTCATCCCAGTCTTAGTCCGTAGGGTTCAATATTGAGTTGGCCCACTCTTTGCAGCTATAACAGTTTCAACTCTTCTGGGAAGGCAGTCCCCAAGGAATGGGAATGTTTGACCATTCTTCCAGAAGTGCATTTGTGAGGTCAGGTACTGATGTTGGATGAAAAGGCCTGCCTCGCAGTCTCTGCTCTAATTAAGCCCAAAGGTGTTCTGTCGGGTTGAGGTCAGGACTCTGTGCAGGCCAGTCAAGTTCCTCCACCCCAAACTCGCTCATCCATGTCTTTATGGACCTTGCTATATACACTGGTGCGCAGTCATGTTGAAACAGGAAAGGGCCATCCACAAACTGTTCCTACAAAGTTGGGAGCATGAAATTGTCCAAAATGTCTTGGTATGCTAACGACTTAAGAGTTCCCTTCATTGCAACTAAGGGGCCAAGCCCGACCCCTGAAAAACAACCCCACACCATAATTCCTCCTTCCCCAAACGTTACACTTGGCATAATGTAGTTAGGAAAGTACCGTTCTCCTGGCAACCGCTAAACCCAGACATGTTCATCGGATAGCCAGACAGAGAAGCATGATTTATCACTCCAGAGAACACGTCTCCACTGCTCTAGAGGCCAGTTCAGTGGCGACATGCTCTACACCACTGCATCTGGTGCTTTGCATTGTACTTGGTGATGTAAGGCTTGGATGAAGCTGCTCAACTATGGAAACCCAGACCATAAAGCTCTGTACTCACTGTTGTGCTAATCTGAAGGCCACACAAAGTTTGGAAGTGTTTAGCTATTAACAGTTGGCGACTTCTGCGCACTGTGCGCTTCAGCATGCGCTGACCCCGCTTTATCATTTTACCTGGCCTACCAATTCGTAGCTGAGTTGCTTTTGTTCCCAGTTGCTTCCACTTTTTTATAAAACCACTAACAGTTGACCATGGAAAATTTAATAGCAAGGAAATTTCATGGATAGACTTATTGCATAGGTGGTGACCTATCACAGTACCCCGCTTGAATTCACTGAGCTCCTGAGAGTGATCCATTCTTTCACAAATGTTTGTAGAAGCAGTCTGCATTCCTGGGTGCTTGGTATATACACCTCTGGCCATGGAGGTGATTGGAACACCTAAATCCAATGTAATTGAGGAGTGTCCCAATACATTTGGCAATATAGTGTATGTTGTGTAGTCACCATTTTGGGGACGCACAGGGTACTTTCCTCATGGTGACATAATTAGTCATTATGTCACCTTGAGGAAGGGACCTTTGCTGACTCTGAAACTTGGCTACACATGACGTGTGAATTTGCACCAATAATAGTAAATATTCTTTGCACTTGAGCGCTGGTGACGTTTCCTCTTTCTATACTGTGGTCTATGCTGCACCATCCCTTAGTTTCACTACAAACACCTTTCTACTCTCAAGGTTGAACACTACGAGGAGTGCAGTCCACACCTACATTTTTGCCTGCCTCATTGTGACGACATCACAAAGAGGTGAATGGTCAGCCAAGGAACTGCAGTGGTGGACCCCTTGG
This sequence comes from Staurois parvus, assembly GCF_062004578.1. Lineage (NCBI taxonomy): Eukaryota > Metazoa > Chordata > Amphibia > Anura > Ranidae > Staurois > Staurois parvus. Next base: position 15,393,260 of record NW_028318078.1, on the reverse strand, counting down.
ATGTCCTTCCCAAAGTGACACTAGTGAGGACATGGATGATGGAGTTAGGTGAATTTTTAAAAGACTTATGTGCTGAGTGGGGAGATCTTTGCATGGAGCTGAACTTAAAGTGAGTAGCTGGATTTCGACTATAAGTGTGGATTACAACATCCCATGATACAACTTTTGATACAGTAAGATTGGCCATCAGATATTTTAATACATAAACTAATATTGATAGATGGAAAGTATGCAGTGGGAAAACCTAATTAAGAGGCTAAGAAAGAAACTTGCCCAGAGTTTAGATTGTGGTGAAAATATTTCTTTGTAACTGTGTTTTGTTTTTTGCTTCTTGAAGGAAAACTGCATTGAAAAGGGAGTTCTGGGTCAGCACTGGAGTCCAGCAGACTAATGGGCAAGATGCCTTTCTTCGGCAACACTTTTAGCCCAAAGAAAACACCACCCAGAAAATCGGCATCACTTTCAAACTTGCACGCAGTATGTTGTTAAGTATAGCCTTTGTCCTGTCTGTGTGGTATTGACATTGGCCATTATTCTGCAGTCCTGTAGGACACACTAATATATAAATAAAGGCTAGTAACTCAGTTTACAGAGTTACTATATACATGAACTTTGGTAAATGTATTTCTTTGGAAGATCAAATAAAACTTTAAAATACCTAACAATTTAAACCCTGGCAAAATTTTTGATCAAAGTAGCATTAAAATGACATAACTTTTCAGTCTGCATGTAAATGTGAAGAGAGATATACAGTACATAAAGGCATGTAAAATAAAAAAGGGAATTAATATACTGAATGCTATTATATCATTAATAAACCATATACTGTTATTAAAATAAAATAGTTTTCACACTAGTGTTCCTTTGGGGCCCTATTCATACTGGAGGGTTTTGTAGCTTGACGTTCAAAGCTTCAAAACACTCAACAGGTTTCTGTGATATAAAAAAATTAGACAAAGATAAATAATTTCTGAACTTTTTCCACCTTTTTAATGTAACCTATAAACTGTACAACACAGTTGAATAACATACTGAAATCCTTAGGTGGAGGGAAGTAAAAATAATTTGATTCCAAAACTCAGTCTTTTTTGGTATGAGTCCATCAGCATGACACATCTTGGCAATATTTGCCCACTCTTTCTTGCAAAAACACTCCAAATCTGTCAGATTGCAAGGGCATCTCCTGTGCACAGTCCTCTTCAGATCACCCCACAGATTTTTGATCGGATTCAGGTCTGGGCTCTGGCTGGGCCATTCCAAAACTTTAATCTTCCTCTGGTGAAGCCATTCCTTTGTTGCTTTGGATGTATGCTTTGGGGCATTGTCATGGTGAAAGATGAAGTTCCTCTTCATGTGCAGCTTTCTAGCAGAAACCTGACATTTGTACCAGTATTGACTGGTATTTGGAACTATTCAAAATTCCCTTTACCTTGACTAAGGCCCCAGGTCCAGCTGAAGAAAAACAGGCCCAAAGCATGATGCTGCCACCTCCATGCTTCACTGTGGGTATGGTGTTCTTTTGGTGATGTGCAGTTTTGTTTTTGCACCAAACATATATCTTTTGGAATTATGTCCACAAAGTTCAACCTTGGTTTCATCAGACCATAACACACGCATTTTCCGACATGCTTTTTGGGAGGCATATGTGTTTATGCGAAATGCCGGGCTTGGATGTTTTTTTTTTTTTTTTTCGTAAGACATAGCCCAGACATATGAAGAATACAGAAGATTGTTGTCACATGTACCACGCAGCCAGTACTTGCCAGATATTCCTGCAGCTCCTTTAATGTTGCTGTAGGCCTTTTGGCAGCCTCCTGGACCAGTTTTTTTTTCTTGTCTTTTCATCAATTTTGGAGGGACATACAGTTCCTGGTAAAGTCACTGTTGCGCCATATTTTCTCCACTGATGACTGTCTTCACTGTGTTCCATGGTTTATCTAATGCCTTGGAAATTCTTTTGTACCCTTCTCCTGACTGATATCTTTTAACAATGAGATCCATCTGATGCTGTGGAAGCTATCTGTGGACCAAGGCTTTTGCTGTGGGATGTGACTAAGAAAATGGCAGGAAAGACCTACTAGAACAGCTGAACTTTATTTTGGGTTAATCAGCGGCACTTTAAATGATGGCAGGTGTGTAATGACTCCTATTTACCATGATTTTGAATGTGATTGCTTAGTTCTGAACACAGCTACATCCCCAGTTAGAAGAGGGTGCAACCACATTATTTTAGTTTTTTATCTTTACCCCCCCCCAAAAGATTTCAGTTTGTTTTTGAGTTGTACAGTTTATAGGTCACATGACAGGTGGAAAAAGTTCTGAAATTATTTATCTTTGTCCTATTTTTTTTACATCACAGAAACCTGACATTTTAACAGGGGTGTGTAGACTTTTTATATCCACTGTAAATCCATTGTTTTCAATAGCCCAATTTCACATCTGAGTATCCTACCACTTGCAGCTGGGTGCCTATTGCTCAGAAAAGTACATGATCTACTTTTCAGGCAGAATTGAAAATTTTTGGCCTCAAAGACTTCAAATAAAAACACTCAATTTAGGATATTTTTAAAATTACGGATCTCCTAATTCTTTCTATTGGCTAAAACAAAAGTGCCCGAAGCTTGAATATGCATGTTAAAAAAAAAAAAAAAAAAAGCGTGAGGTTCCCCTTCCGCAAATCCATATCAGACCCTTATTCAAGCATGCAGTTTGGCAGGCCAGGAAAAGGAGGGGGGGGGGGCACATGCCCACAACATAGTGGTTTACAAGAGGAGGGGCCCTCCCTGGCAAAGTACCTTTTCCCCTTGTTTATGAGGAGAAAAGCTTGTTTCCCAGAACCCTGGTCCGGTGGTTGTGGGAGTGCAGATGGGTGACTTATCTGAATCTGGAAGCCCCCTTTAACAAGGGGCCTTCCAGATCTTGGCCCCCCCCCCCCTTGCTATGTTAATAAATAAAAAAAAAAAAAAAAAAAGTGTTCCCTAGAAACAAGCACACCAAAATGTTTGACAAATCCTTTATTAAAAAAAGTCTCCCCATGTACATACATTGTTAATCACGATGAACGCCGTCCACCAACCTGCACAAGAAAAGAAAAAAACTCAACCCACCGACTAACAGTCCACTTCCCCTCGCCACTTAAGTGATGTAATGGGTGGAGCCACCCAGTGATGTCATATCCATGTTGTGGAGGAGAGGCCCTTATCCTCATCAACATGGAGATGAGGTTCTGCTATGAATAGATGACCCAAATATCACATGTGATATCCTTTTAGTAAAGTGAAGAAAATTAATTATATCAAATTTATATTTCGGCACTTATATTGATGGCAAGCTTGCAAAATATTTAGTTTTTATGATTAATCATAATTAATATTAAAATGTTTGAATGTCGCCTTAAGCCGATGATAGTGTTTATTTTTTCAGTAATAAACTGAGAAAGCTGAGCTAGCTAACCAGCTGAAAGCTGAGTATAATAAGGCATAGCTGGTTATAGGACTCTGGTGGAATATGACAAGGGTGTTAGAAGTGACTCAGAATAGAATAAGTATTATAATGTATTTTATTAGTATCTGTGTGTATTTAGCATATGATTTATAAGTTGGTAATATTGTTACATATGTAGATTAGTGGTTATACATTATTGTGATGTTGTGAAGATACATTCTTAATTTATACTATCATTTAAATATGAGTAGCTGATGTTACATCACCAGCTTATTGTGGACATCACATATGTACCTGTCAATCAAAAGGCCGTATATGTAGCGTCCCCTCCCTTCTATGAAATTGCTCTGCTAAGCAGTATTGATTTTCATACAAGGTCCCAAGATCACAAGTTATGATGCTTACTTGCTTTATAAAATCACCTTAAGGGACAGTCTAGTCACACACTCATACATAATCACACACACGGCTGTCCAAACAGACACGCATAAGAACATTCTGAGAAGCTGGAACAGGTGCGTGCTGTAAGACAAGAAATAGTCATTAACGTCACTTCCTTCTTCTTGCTCGGACTCAGCTGCGTTGATCAAGACAAGACCACATGAAGGACAAACAGCACATGGCCGGACAGCCATGACAATAATGGTGACTTATCTTTAAACGTCTGCTTGATATTTCTGGTTTTATCTACATGGAACTGTTCATGATACGCTTTACATTGTTATTTTATGCCATTGTGTGATAGAATAAAATCACACTTTATTTTTTATTTCAATGGCTCTTTTATTCATAATTGCCTCAAGACACTAAAGAAGTATTATATGTGTCAGAAAATCCAACATAAAGTGAGCCCACACAGAGATGAAACAAATCCTCCTACATACAGCGGGTAAAATGGGTATTGAACATTACACCATTTTTCTCAGTAAATATATTTTTAAAGGTGCTATTGACAAAATGTTCACCACATGTCTGTAACAATCCATGCAATCCATACATGCAAAGAAACCAAAACAAATAGTTTCAGAAAATAAGTTATGTGTAATAAAAGGGAATGATACAGGGAAAAAGTTTTGAACACGCTAACTGAAATGTATTTAATACTTCGTACAAAATCCTTTGTTGGTAATGACAGCTTCAAGATGCCTCCTATATGGAGAAACTAGTCGTATGCATTGCTTGGGTATGATTTTAGCCTATTCCTATTTAGCCTAATCTTGAAGGTTCCGTGGGCCTTTTCTATGAATTCTGATCTTATTTCCGTATATTTTCTATTGGTTTCAAGTCAAGTGATTGGCTGGGCTATTCTAGCAGCTTTATTTTCTTTTTTTGAAACCAGCTGAGAAACCGCCCCACCATGATGTTCCCACTTTCAAATTTCACTGTTGGTATGGTGTTTTTGGGGTGATACAGCGAGGAACAGAAGTATTTGAACACCCTGCGATTTTGCAAGTTCTCCCACTTAGAAATCATGGAGGAGTCTGAAATTCACATTGTAGGTGCATTCCCACTCTTAGAGACAGAATTTGAAAAAAATTCAGGAAATCACATTGTATGATTTTTAAAGAATTAATTTGTCTTGCACTGCTGAACATAATTATTTGAACACCTAAGAAACAGCAAGAATTCTGGCTCTCAAAAGACCTGTTACGGTGCCTTTAAAAAGTCCACCTCTACTCCACTCATTAGTCTAACTTAGTAGCACCTGTCTGAGCTCTTTAGAGACACCTGTCCACCCCACAGTCAGTCAGATGCCAACTACTACCATGGGCAAGACCAAAGAGCTGTCAAAAGACACCAGAGACAAAATTGTGGACCTCCACAAGGCTGGAAAGGGCTACGGGGCAATTGCCAAGCAGCTTGGTGAAAACAGATCAACTGTTGGAGCAATTGTTAGAAAATGGAAGAGGCTAAAGATGACTGTCAGTCTCCCTCGGACTGTGGCTCCATGCAAGATCTCACCTCGTGGGGTATCACTGATGATAAGAAAGGTGAGGAATCAGCCCAGAACTACAACGGAGGAGCTGGTCAATGACATGAAGAGAGCTGGGACCACAGTTTCAAAGATCACTGTCGGTAGAACACTACGCCGTCATGGCTTCAAATCATGCATTGCACGGAAGGTTCCCCTGCTCAAGTCATCACATGTCCAGGCCCGTCTGAAGTTTGCCAGTGACCATCTGGATGATCCAGAGGAGGCATGTGGTCAAATGAGACCAAAGTAGAACTTTTTGGTGTAAACTTCACTCGTCGTGTTTGGAGGAAAAAGAAGGATGAGTTGCATTCCAAGAACACCATACCTACTGTGAAGCATGGGGGTGGTAACATCATGCTTTGGGGGTGATTTTCTGCGAAGGGGACTGGACGACTGCACTGTATTAAGGAGAGGATGAATGGGGCCATTTATTGTGAGATTTTGAGCAACAACCTCCTTCCCTCAGTCAGAGCATTGAAGATGGGTCGTGGCTGGGTCTTCCAACATGACAACGACCCGAAGCACACAGCCAGGATAACCAAGGAGTGGCTCCGTAAGAAGCATATCAAGGTTCTGGAGTGGCCTAGCCAGTCTCCAGACCTAAATCCAATAGAACATCTTTGGAGGGAGCTGAAACTCCGTGTTGTTCAGTGACAGCCCCGAAACCTGACAGATCTAGAGGAGATCTGTGTGGAGGAGTGGGCCAAAATCCCTGTTGCAGTGTGTGCAAACCTGGTCAAGAACTACAGGAAATGTTTGACCCCTGTAATTGCAAACAAAGGCTTCTGTACCAAATATTAATACTGATTTTCTCAGGTGTTCAAATACTTATGTTCAGCAGTGCAAGACAAATAAATTCTTTAAAAATCATACAATGTGATTTTCTGAATTTTTTTTTTTTTTTTTTTAAATTCTGTCTCTGAGTGGGAATGCACCTACAATGTCAATTTCAGACCCCTCCATAATTTCTAAGTGGGAGAACTTTCAAAATCGCAGGGTGTTCAAATACTTCTGTTCCTCACTGTATGCAGTGCCATTTGACCTCCGAACATGGTGTGTATTATGCCATCCAAAGAGTTCAATTTTGGTCTCATCTGACCAGACTATATTCTTTCAGTATTTCACAGGCTTGTCTTAACTGTTGTGCAGCAAACTTTAAACAAGATTCAACATGCTTTTTCTTCAGCAATCGAGTCTTGCGTGGTGAGCATGCATACAGGTCATGGTGGTTGAGTGCATTATTTAATGTTTTCTTTGAAACAAGTGTACCTGCTAATTCCAGGTCTGAAGATCTCCACAATTGGTCCTTGGCTCCTGGACAACTCTTCTGAATTTTTTTTCTCTTTTCATTCCTCTGTCAGAAATCTGGTCGTGGCAGGTTTATGGTGAAATGATGTTCTTTGAGCTTCCAGACTATGGCCCCAACAGTGCTCACTGGAACGTTCAGAAGTTTAGAAACCTTCTGTAACCAATGCCATCAGTGTGTTTTGCAACAATAAAGTTGCAAAGGTCTTGAGAGAGCTCTTTGCTTTTTATCCATCATGAGATGTTTCTTGTGTGACTCCTTGGTAATGAAAAAACTTTTTATAGGCCATCAGTTGAGACTGAACCAGCTGATAATAATTTGCACTGACGAGGGGTAGGATTCCTTTCTAATTACTGATAGATTTAAGCTGGTGTCTTGGCTTTCCATGCCTTTTTGCACCTCCCTTTCTTCATGTGTTCAATACTTTTTCCCTGTGACATTCCTTTTTTATTACACATAAATTAATTTCTGAACTTATTTGTTTTGGTTTCTTTGTATGTATTGTATGGGTTGTTACCGACATGTGGTGAACATGCTGCAACTCCCCATCCTATGCCAATAGCACCTTTTAGAAATATATTTACTTAGAAAAATGGTGACGCGTTCAATACTTATTTTACATGCTGTAAGTTGTACCTGTTTATCTGTAGCCATCTCTTTTGTATGCATTGCATACTAGCACATTATGTGAAACTTAGTGGTGCGCTGTCACTACTAACCAGGCTTCCATCTTCACCCGGTCTTCCTTCTGGGTTGGCGGGCTCTGGTCCTTTTGAATGGCCGAGCCACAATGACTCCTTTATGCAGTTTTCCCGACTGATCTTTCGAGGCTGTACCCAAACCCCATGATGCTAAAGATGCAGGGCCAGCTCTTAATGTGACCCTAGGGCACTGGGCTCTGCTTAGGGTAATTTCCAGACACCAGACACAATTATTTGTGAGTCGGCTGCAGAGTGGTTTACAAGTCCTTACCCTCAGTAAACCTGCTGGCCTCTGTTCCTGAAGACTTCCTATTGAGTGTGCCCTTCAGAGGGGTGAAGACTGTCTGGATGGGGCTTGTTCCCTGGGTCCTCTATTGGCACTTTTATATCATAAACTGCTTTGGTGGTCTGCAGGGTGCCTTTTGGACCAATGCAGCAGTAAGTCTGAAGCCTGCTGTTTGCCTTACTGTTCTCTGGCTGATGTTTACAACCCTGTCTGCAACTCCCCATTTTCAAAGGCCCTTGGCAGAAATGCCACTTTTGCATTGTATCACTCACGTCAGGCTTTCAGAACCTGCATGACTCCATTATTTTGTCACTTTACTGCACATGTGCCATACCGCTTTCAATATTGTGCGCATGTTTGAAGCCTTTCCTGTCTTCTATGCAAGGCCTCAACCATTGCCACAAGGCTCCACTGCAAGAGATCATCCATAGTTTCCCTACTGCTGCTTTACGGTGAGTTAAATGGCTATATAACCTTCCCTGCACCTGCAGTTAGTTTGTGAGTACCCTCTTGTGAGAACTTGCACACCTACATATACGATAATAGTCGGAGAGAAAGCAGGCCTGTGGGCCCTTCCAGCTCCTAATCCAGTAACAGCTCTGGGCCAGCTTGCAGTACCCCTGTCCAAGTTGGACTAACAGGTAGCATGGATATTCGCCCTCTGCTGGATCCCTCGAACTCCTTGTTCTTCCCAAACTTTCCCAGGTGTGACCTCTTCCTCTGCGTTTAGCCAGGGAATTGTAAACCTTTTTTGGCCAAAATCACTTCCAGGTTAACTGACTTGGAATGCTGAGGGTGTAAGCATGCTTCTTCACATTCTGCTTTAGAGTCTGTAGAGTTTGCTACTGAAACCTGTTTTGCATGGTGAGTGGTCTAATCCTCACACTATTATTATTAGTTATTCACTCCTCCCATGCAATTTGCTCAGCAGTAGTCCATTGAGAAGGAATTCCTTCAGAAGTAGGTTGTTCCCGTTCTGGCCAAACCCCCACTGTTTCTGTTGAGAACATTCCATTGTCTAAAGATCCTGTAGATTAAAGACTGGGAGCCCTTTCCAAGGTTTTTTTGTTTTTTTTTTCTCCTTAGCAAGGCCTGCTTCAGCCGAGCATTGCTGTCATATCTATCTGCCAGACCCATTGTGTGGGGTCCAAAAATAAGTCTAGAAATCCCGAATCGATTCTTGCTGATCATTTTGCTCTTAACAGTTGGAATTTTATACCTGCTGCCCTGTAATACTTTGTTGATGGGCTGGCAGATATCAGATATCATATACCTGATATCTATAATGAGCCTCCTATCTGTGTATATATGGAAGACCCTTTTGGCTCAAATTGCAGATCAGTGCAAAAAAGGCCTATTGCTCATGGCCTTTGATGATGAGCGCATCTTTGGTGCCTCACTGGATAACATTATTAAGGACACCACAGATGGAAAACCACCCTTATGCCCCAGCATAAAAAAAAAAAGACTAAGCTTCCGACTGGAAAATCTTTTCCCTCTTAGGCTAAGAAGAGTTTTTCATTTACCCCTAGAATTCTCAAGGTTGAGGCTCATCTGTTAGCCTTTGCTTCAACCTGGACCCACCTCATCTTGCGTAAAGGATCTGGTTTCCTGGTGCTACAAGCTGGAATTTCTAACCACACCTCTATCTTTCTTATGTAGTAGAACCTTCCAATATCCCTACAAAGACTAGCAGACGCCACATTGCCCTAGCACATTTCCTCTCTCTCCATGGTCCCAGAAAAAGAAATGTATCAGGGTTTCTATTCAAACTTGTTCACTGTCCCCAAAGCAAAATAGGGCGTTCACTCCATTCTGGATTTAAAGACACTCCATTTCTTCCTTTGTGCACCAAAATTTATCTTTTGAGTAAAGCTTTTTTTCTGGCAGCCTGACTCCATTTTTCTTATTTCAGAGGGACCCCATTAGGGACAGGCTGTTATTCATTCCAACATTGCCAACTGCAAAATCAATCAGTATGTCCACAGTGTATGAATATCCAGTGCTACAGTGTATCCACTTAAAGTGCACCCCCTACCCCCCAAAAAATGATTCCAAATGTGGCAGAGGTGGGTGGGGGAAAAGTGGAACTTTCCCTTTTGGGTGATCCGCTTTATTGAGTTGAACATACTGTTAAAAAAAACCCTGCAAAGTTGGCAATATGAGATGGTAAACAGTCATCCAGTGTCACTAATTCTTTTTGGCATATTCCTGTATAAATGATACACCACTCTGTATACAGATGATCCAAACTGACAGTTGTGTTCTCTTCAATGAATGCCTGATGGTAAAGCAATATGGCTCAAAGGGCAAGCACTAAGCCCTCTCTGAGTCCCAGTCGCTGACTTCCTGAGTGGTGTACGGTTTAGATGAGTGGCTCTTACTGACATCACCAGGTTCCCAAGCAGTACTTCTGACACATTTCAATCTTTTTCAAGAACAGCTGAAGATGCATAGAGCGCTCTAAATAATGTACTCTTCCACCTCTTCTAGCCATTAACCCTTAAACCACTGTGTATTTTAAAAATAAACTTTTTCAAATCTGTCCATTTTAAAAATGCACAGTGTTTGAAGGGATAATAGCGGGAGGGAAAAAAGCTCATTATATGGAGCGCTCTGTGTATCCATATCTCTGCTTAAGAAAGATTTTTAGTACAGTTGAAACATGTCAGATGTGATGCTGGGAACCTAGGGACATTACTCAAAACAGATCTAAATAATCAATGGCTTAACACACTTAAACCACCAACCTGTCAGAAAGTCAGTGGATAGGACTCCCAACAGAGATCAGTGCTCTCCCTCCCAGCCATATCACTTTACCATAAAGCATGCTATGAAGAGAACAAGGCTGTCAGTATGAATTATCTATATACAGAATGGTGTATCATTTTCGTCCAGGAATCTACTAGAACGAGTGAGTGACACTGAACTCTGTTTACCATCTCATATTCCCAGCTGTTCAGTTTAGGAATATTTCATGTTTTGTATGTCTTGTGGTCTACATTAACCTTTTTATTTTTTTGTCTTCTAGTTGGATCGAACAACCAAAGAAGTGGAATTGGGTCTAGATTATGGTGCTCCAAGTATTAGCATTGCCGGTCAAAGTTTAAAATTTGAAAATGGACAGTGGATAGCTGGTAAGGAATTATGATTTTTTTTTTCAGATTTCCATAAAAATTGGAGGTTTTTATGATTCTTCAAAACAATAGAGTAGGTTTTGAAAATTTCCATCAAGACCACAATACAAAGGTAGCATTTTGGCCTGAGTTGGCTACATTGTAACATAAGAAACATAACACTGATATAGATACTGTTAAGTATATCTATAGTAAAAATGTAAAATCATGTAATGTATTACAGTTATTTCTAGTTTACTCTATTAATCTGGATGATCTTGACATTTTTAAACTTACTTTGAGAAGCTCTCCACACATTTACTTCTGTGACACATGCTCACTATGCCTCGTGGGTAGGCTTTGCTGTGTCACAGAATTCACAGAGCCTGCCTTCTGAACTGCGGAAGTGCTGAGAGGAGGAGGTACATGAGGCGGAGTCAGAACAGGAATCAAAGTACCATGGGATATGTAGTCCTTCGTAAACAGGAGAGGAGAAGCTGAAAAACATGCAGGGAATCCTTGAATTTGTTGAAAGAGATGGCCAGCAGACAGGCAGCACACACGTCATAAAAGACTTCTCGCTTAAATTTATATTGGATTGTCAAACATAACTAACATTGCTATTACAATGCTGATGGTATAAAATGAAAGTGTATGCTGAGACCATAGATTTCCTTTTAAGTGTATTTTATTTAAAAAAAAAAAACATGTAAAATAAAAGATTTACATTGTATTCCATGTGTAGGATTGTTAAAAGTACAGAAATAGGAGGTTATAAAGTTCTGGGGTTATGAATAGTTTTGGAAATCTACCAAATTAGCTAAACACATACACATCTTGGTCAACGTTTAAAATTAATTTTGAGATGCATAAATTAAATCTTAAACCCAACTCTGGGAATTACAAAAATATCTAACGATCGTCTTCTGTTCAATGACCCTGTTGGATTTTCCCCACCTGATCCACGCTGCAAGCCACTGGTTGAACGAAAAAAAATGGACTCCTCTATAGGCTTCCTCATTCTTTACTCCCACAGGCTCCCTCTCTCTGCGAGATTGATTCCTCTTCTATAAGGCATTACAGGTTGTAGTCGTGCTTCTATTATCATGTACAATGCTGCACTTATAGCCCTGAATTGTACATGAGGACAGCAAGGGCCTGCACAAGCCAGAGGAGAGGAGAAGAGGAGAGTGTCAGAGCTTGTTGGATCAAGGAGTAAGGGAAGGTATTATACCTTATTCTTCATTCCCTAGAATCTGAACATTTAACCATTGTAGTGCTGTGGAACCCAATTCAAGGGTATTTATTTGTGATTCTTGGAGTTGGGCTTTTCATGTAATTAACACCCCAACTTCTGCAAAGACCTTTTCTGCTTTTGATGTAGTGTGGACAAATTAAATACAGCTGATACATTTTTATTGTTGGATTTGTCCCTGCTGAGTAGATTTCTGCTTTTTTCCAGTTAAGTGACCAAACATATGGGGAGAAGAATTTTCCTAATGCTGGCACCTACTGCATTAAAAAAGCTGCCAGAATTTCTAACCTTTCCTTCTTAAAATGAAATAGAGAAAAGTGCTTTTTTTTTTTTTTTTGTCGTCTGTGCCTCAAGTGGAGAGATTTCCCCTCCCTTTACAGACGACGATGACAGCCATTGTGAAGATTTTCAGCCATCTTCGGTCTACCGAAAAAAAAAAAATTTATATTTTGACTGGAGTTAAATTTACGTGATTTAAAATTTAGACCTACCTGCTAACCAGCAATTCAGTTTACTTTTAACCATTACAGTATTACTTCTTAAAGAGGAAAGATCATGGAGTTCACAGATTACACACCGTTTACACTATTTTCTAGAATTTTCTTTCTTCCTGCTGTTTAGCTTTATTTGTTCTCCTTTCAGTCTTTTAATATATTATTACAGAATCGGGTGGAACTGGTTCACAGAAAGAACTCCAACGTCTTCGAAAGAGAAATGTACAGCTGGAGGAAGAAAATAACTTGCTTCGTCTGAAAGTAGACATCTTGCTAGACATGGTGAGAGACCAATTAAAAGAAAAAACAAAAAAAACTATTTTAGTTCATTTTCCAGATCAGACACCTGGCTGATGAATTCACCCACAATTGCAAGGAACTGAAGTGCAAAAATGTTCCATCTTTTCTTATCCTAAGTGTATTTTTGTCCCCTAGGACACACTTGGCAGGAACTTGCTGTTGCGTTAGCTGTAATCCAGACTGTAGGGAGTGCACTCCCTGGAATCTTATTGGCTTGATGTATATTGAGTGGAACATGAAAATACTGGAAGCCTGAAAAATACATGTTTCTGCAGGGACACCAGTATTTCAGCACTTTGTTATTGCGTGGGAGACTGTAGAAATTGGCTTTGCCTATGTAGGCACCAGTGGGAGAGTGAGAGAAACTCCATTGTGAACTATTAAATTGTAGTGAGCTAGCCTACTGAATGTACATGCTCCTGCCACAGAAGGCAAGGGACCTGGGATACAGCTTTCAGCCACAGCCTGAGAAGGCAGGTGGTTGGGAGCAGGCTTTATAGAAATACTGGGGAGGCTGCCACTTTGGTCTTCTCCCTTTGCCAATCACTTTAAAAATGTATGATGCAGACTCCTGAAACAAGTGTGTAGGTTAGAATAAGCCTTTTAGTGCTCACCAGCAATTAGCTAGCCAGATCTTGAAATTAACAACAGATACCAATGTTCTTATCCTTGTGACAATATCTTTACTTGAGAAATAAAAACATTTCACAGATTATGTATGTCTTACATCTCTTGATATTTTTGTAACAGCTCTCAGAGACCACTGCAGAATCGCACCTTAAGGAAAAAGAGCTAGAAGAACTGAAAAGCCTGAGTGGGCGAAGGAAATAAATATGAAGCGGAGAAAATGCCCAAAGGATCAAAGTGCATTTGCCATCACTTAATGTCTGTCTAGTCAGCAAATACAACATAATAGACCCACTTTTTATCAGCTTTCTGCCTCAAATATCTTTTACTGACTGAACTCCATTACACTAGTTTGTTTTTTTTTTAAAATAAAATATATCGTATAAGAATTCTAACTAGTGTAAAATTCCTTTTAAAGTGTAAGTTCACCTTCAGCAATATTTAAAAAAAAAAAACCCATGCAGATGAATACTGATGTCCGCTTGATTTCATTCCTTCCTGCTTTTTGCCAGATAGGCTTGATGCTATAATTGTAGCTGCTCTGGGCCATTCAAACTGCATGCTGCAGCTAGAGAATAAGAAAGCACACTGAATTTTTGTAAAATGTGTTGAAGGTGAACTTGCACTTTAACTTTGTTGACTATTTTAGAATTGTACACCATGAGAAATCATCAATAGCAGAAATTGCAGGACACAATACAGTTCTGGACAGGAAAAGGGTAATGCAATATTAGCGCTTCTAAGACACCACAATACACCCTTTTTTCTGCTCCTTCTACATATACAAGTTCTAAGCCCTTGTTCAGATGGACATCTGGCATTTAGTTGTGGCTCTTGTCCTGCACTCTGCCATGAATGGTAGGCTTTGCTTGCCTCTGCTTTGCTTTGACCCAAGTGTTGGATACAATGTTTAGGCAGCGTCTGGCTATTAATATCTATTTCATTCCCAGTCCTTTGAATGCAGACCCAATAAAATGGGTTTGGGCTGGTTTCCTGCATTTAGTGCCTGTGCAAACAAAACTTGAGCCTTTTTTAGGCTTCTTGATGACCTTGATCCAGTTAAGCTTTGGATGGTAACCAGCATGCTAAAACTTATGACAGTTGTTCTCTGTCTGCCAGCTACTATTAATAAAATTAAAATCTAAATGCAGTAGACATTCTCCAGCCATCTACAGTCTGTTTATACTATTTATTTGATTTTGCAAAAATATAAAATACAGACAATAGCTAAACCGCCCCACCCCTTACCTTTGGAACAGGCCCTTCGAATAGATTACAAACAGGCATAGCTCCATAAATATGTCCTTTTGTAAAGTATGTAAACCAAAAGTAACTTTAATACCATGTTGTGTAGGACTAACAGGGAAAGTCACATACAAAAACATATATACCTTATACCCATTGTATGTAAAAATATTGTCAATGTTGAATCCTTTCACTATTCAGGGGAAAATTAAAAGGCTACTGTGCCTTTTGTACAAGTTGACCTTTAAGACATGGCCCTGAATGCAGCCACCTGGTCTTGATACTTACCACCACCAATCTTCACTGTGCAGCCCTGGTCAGAGCTGCACAGCCTTTCTTCAGAAAGTATCCTCACTTTGTACTTTACGTCCTGTGCATTTGCTCTGTGGCCCAATTCATTCCCATGGGGTGCTGTTCTCATTGCAGACAACAGCGGTTCTGCAGAATACAGCTATCCCCATAATAGTAATTATGGCTGCTGAGTGCATTCTTCTTGAAGAATGGTTGTGCGACTCCAAGCAGGGCTGCTTAGTGAAGATTGCTGTAAAGGCGGAGGGAAAAATTTCAGAACAGGTGAGCTGCATTCAAGGTGGTAAGGCAATGACTTAAAGGGCAAAGTTCATATACTTACCTGTATAGTTGTGACATTTTGGTAAAGTCTTGTATATCTGCAGTATAAAAAAATGAATGTTCTAATCTTTTACTTTCTGCACTAATACCCTATTTAAAAGGCAGTGCAAACAGTGGTGTGCTATACATAGCTGTCAGATTTCACTTTATAGTAGTCAGATCACATTAAATGGGTTATCTTACTTTTTACATCATCATTGTTCTTTGGATTCCTTTTCCGAATACATTTAACAAAGATGTTTCCACTTGCTTCATTGGGCATTGTAGAGCTTAATAATACGTTTTTGCATTTGAACTTCTTTTGTTGTTTGTATAGCTGTTCTTATTATTTTCAGTTTAAAAGCAAATTTTTTACATAATATTTATAAATACTCTGACCCTGGTTTACTAATGGAACAGTGCACGTTCACTTTTCGGAATGTTTTGCCTTATTCACCAAAATAAGTGAAAAGCCAAAGTGAAAATTTACATTGTAAAAAAAATCCGCAATCATGTACAAGGAAAATAAAAAAAACTGAATTTTTTTATTTTGCACATGATTGGATGATTGAAGTCGGCACATAACATGGGAGTAAAAATTAATTTTCTGGTACATGATTGGATATAGTTTGCAAAGTGAGCTTTCACTTTGTTTCACCTCATTTACTAAGGTAAGTGAAAATTCCTTTTGCAAAGTAAAAATTAATTTTAAAAGTGAACTTAGCCTACTTTATTAGTATATTAACCTAACTGTTCCCTTGCTCATCAAAGGCAAAGTTGATTGTTTCTTTGCAAAGAGCCTCTCTGATCCCCTTATACACCCCTTTGCCTGTGTTCTTTCAGCGTTCCTCCCTTGTCACAGTCTACACTGAGATCATAAGGGAGGTGACCCAGGGGAGTAGTGAAATCTTTCCTTCAGTCATATTACAGTGTTCTGATTTAGTGGTTGACTGCTAAACCTAAGCAGTGTCGGAGGGCAGGAGCTCACATGCTCCCCCTTACTCAGAAGTACTATGCAGTTTTGCTGGATTCAGCGCATAAAGGGTAAATGAGGAAGGAGAGCATAAGGCTATATTCACACTGGCAATTTAGGCAAAAGATCACTGGTTGTGCAGAGAGCCACTAATTGCTTCTGCTTCTGGTAACCTGTCATTAAAGTGAACAGGGCCAGCAGCTGCGCCTAGCTACTCAGAGCCGCTGCTACAGTTTGTACCGGCCTAAGCTGCCAGTGTGAATGTAGCCTAAGGAGATCGATTGAGGGGAATGGGGGGGTGTCTTTTGAATTGACTCAGGTGTCACTTTGCTCTTCATAGGCAAGGTGACAGTGTCTCCTTAATGTTTTAAATGTATTTTTAAAAAATGTTTTACATGTCTATTTATTTTCTGTATACTACTTTTAATATAATGATTGAAATAATGGTGTCTGTTTTGTTTTTTCTTAATTTTATTTTGTACTTTTTAATGAGATCATTACAGTTGCATTTGACTTTGTTTATTCAGAATAAAATTACGATTTTAGCTACTTTAGATGGATATTTCTTGTCATTACAATGACCCACCAATAAAAACACTAATATTGTTTGTTTGTACCTGTAGTAGGGCCAAGAAACAATAGTGCGCATTTGCTGTTTTTTATCCTACCTAAACACAGACACTAAAAAATATATATTTTTTCCTTTTATTTTTTTTTTTCTCACACATTTTTTTTTCTTGTTTACATTAGTCTTCTCTTGCGAGGAGAAAAACATTTAATGGGAGCAATTTACTAAAACTTGAGCAGACAGAAACTGAAACAGCTGTGCTCCAATCTTGGTGAATTCCCTTTACTGTATCTCTTTCTCTATTCAAAGGAGAGTGATCACTGTTAATCCAAGAACAGGCTATCGCTGATATCATATAATTGGGAGCTGGTCCTTTCGCCTCCTGATTGTTGTTAGTATGAGACCCGCAGCTGGCAGCAACAGCTCGGTCTCTGTGCTGGGAGCGTGCTATGTAGTGCACTTCCTGCACAAACACAAATGCACATATACGCATTGCCTTCAGAAGGCCTATGTCCATAACACCACATATATGTGTGATGCCGGTCTCCATGGATTAAATGTATTTTTAAAATGCAAGTAGTTAAGAACCTACATTTGACTTGGTATCTTCCTTTGGCAGTCTACTACACATCGTAACTCAGAGAGTGGGACAGAGTAGCACAGCAAAAGGGGCCAGGCAGGTGTGCTGCAGTGCAAGGAGCCATGCTGGTAGGAGAGATGAGCTTATAAGTATGCTCCTTTGCCAAGTAAAATAGCTTGCATAATATATTAACTGGTTTCAGACAGAACTTACATTTTAAGTGTAAAAGGATTTTGGGGGAGATTTACTAAAACTGGTGCATTCAGAATCTGTGCATGGTAGCCAATTAGCTTCTAACCAGCTTTTCTAATTAAGCTTTGGCAAAAAAAAAATCTTGAAACTGGTTTCTATGCAGAGCTGCACTAGATTTTGCACTCTCCAGTAAATCTTTTTGTGACTGTTTCTGATTTAAAGTGGAACTTCAGTCCTCTGTACTGGCTTACCTACCCTTTTCCATCGCTGCTATTATTGCTCCTGTGCAGATACACTCACAGGTTCTGCCTGGCCCTGGGTCTTGACAGAGGCTGTTGGTGCATCTGCCTGGGATTTTCTTCGACTTCCCTGTTGCCAGTCTTTGCATGTGCATCGGACTTCATGATGTCCAGGAAATCCGACACATGTACAGAGGTGCTGCAGGGCTCTCTTGAGTTCTGAGCCTGATTTGTTGTTTTTTTTTTGGTTTTTTTTTAATTCCTGTCATTTAAAGTGTACCTAAATCTTTTTCTATTTAGATACAGTGGTAGGGGGTCAATGTCAAGTTTTTATTGCTCAGGATCACAACCCTGTCCTGCACAAAGACTCCCTAACAATGTCAAAGATAGACAGGGTTCTTAGCAAACGTTGGCACCATGCAGAACTGTATTTTGGGGACAGTTTTTTTTTTTTTGTTTTGTTTTGTTTTGTTTTTATGCCTTTTGCTATCTGTGTTCCTGTTATTGAGATTCAAGTATAACCAAAGGCAGTACATTTAAGAGTCACCGTACACATTACAATCTGACCATACAATCTTTGTGCAATCAACTTTAGATTGAGGAAAACCACAGTATGTAATATTAACTGGTATGTAGTATTGTAACCAATATCACCTATATTGCTTGTATGAATACTTATCCAATCTTCAATTAAAACCTTGAAAATAAAATAAAACTATGTAGTATGAGAACTTACCTAATCTATCTAATCAATTTTTATGCAATCAAGCAGGCCCATATAAGATGGTATAAGAAGTGTGTACAATCAGATTGTAACGTATTGTAAACTTAAGGCATTGACAGGATTTTCTTGGTGTATGTGTTCCTGTTGGGGAAAATCACACTCTCTAATCATTAGCGTCACCAGGATGGAAAGTCGGGTAAATCCAAAATCTTTGTTGTCAGAACAGAAATATAGGACACCTCTTCCAATAGGGGGCACTTATTTCTGTGACAACTGTCTAAAAGGGGCATTTGAAAGATATCCTCTCACTTCCTGTTGACCGGACAGGAAGTGAAGGGAAATCTCCATAATTAAAGTGGCAATGGCTCAAGGTTTTTTTTTACCTTCATGCATGAAGGTAAAATATTTATGCATGAAGGTAAAATACCTTCTGTGTGCAGCATCTCCCCCCAATATGGAGAGAGGGGCTGGGCTGAATTTCAGCTCCATGTGTGAATGGACATGCAGAGCAGTGTCTCAAGAGTAAGCCTGCTCGGGTTCCCCCATAGCAAACTGCCTTCTCTGGGGGCACTTGGCAGGATGGAGGGGCCAGGAGTGCCAGCGTGGGATCTTAGAGGCGGATTGGGGCTGCTCTGTGCACAACTAATGCACAGAGCAGGAAAGTATGACGTTTGTGGGTTTGTTTGTTTTTTTTTAAATTGCCTTTAATATCACTTTAAATGGAGATGGCAAAAAAATTACAGGACCTTCCCATACTTGGAAAAAAATAAGTTTTGGCTTTTGAGCAATCTCTATAATTATCCTGATCACCAGAAATTAAAGTGAGGGTAAATCCAAATTCTGAGCTGCCACCAGAAGGCAAAAACTAACTGATGGCAGTTTTAACCACTTGCCCTCCAGAGGATTTACCCCCCTTAATGACCAGGCCTTTTTTGCTGTTCGGCATTATTTCAACTGGTAATTGCATGGTCATGCAATGCTGTACCCAAACAAAATTTGCATCCTTTTTTTCACACAAATAGAGCTTTCTTTCAGTGATATTTGATCACCTGTGCGCTTTTTATTTTTTGCGCACAAGTGATCAAATATATAGTAAACTCAAAGTTAGTCATAAATTTAGACCAAAATGTTTTCTGCTATGTCTTTGGTAAAAAAAATCCCAAGAAGTGTAGGTAGATGCTATAACTTTCACACAAAGCAATCAATAAACTATGGTATATATAATGGAATTTACACAGCTTTTACTTTCTGACCGCCTATCACATTTCTTGAGGTGCTAAAATACCAGGACAGTACAAACACCCCCTAAAGTAGACACCCTAAGCTATCTTCTGAGAGGCATATTGAGTCCATGGAAGATTTTTTTTTTTTTTTTCTACAAGTTTTTGTAAAATGACAAACTTTTTTTTTTTTTTTTTTTTTTTTTTTTACACAACGTTGTCACTTTAAATGATATATTGCTTACACAAGCCATTGGTATATGTGGAATTACACCCCAAAATACATTCTGCTACTTCTACTCAAGTATGGGGATACCACATGTGTGAGACTTTTTGGGAGCCTAGCCACATACAGGAGTCTGAAATCCAATGACCACTTTGAAAGCCTGAAGGTGCGTAACTTCCTCATTTCATTTCCTCACTACCTATCACAGTTTTGGAGGCTCTGCAGTGCCAGGATCGCACCAAACCCCCCAAAATGACCCCTTTTTGTAAAGTAGACACCCCAAGGCATTTAAAAAGAGGCATGGTAAGTATTTTGCAGATCTCATTTTTTTCTCACAAGGTTTTGAAATATAAAAAAAGAAAAGAAAAAATGTGTTTGTTTTTTCTTCATTTTCCAAAAACTTGTGGCAATAAACAATATCTGAAAAATACTCACCATGCTTCTTATCAAATTCCTTGGGGTGTCTACTTTCCAAAAATGGGTCATTTGGCGGGGTTTGGTGCTATCTTGGCATTTCAGGAAGTGTAATGAGGAAATAAAGCCCTTTTAAAAGCCTGAAGGTGCTTATTGGATTTTGGGGTCCTGTACTTGGCTAGACTGTCAAAAAGTCTTTCACATGTGGTATCCCCATACTCGGGAGAAGTAGCAGAATGTATTTTGGGGAGTATTTCATCATATACCTATGGCATGTGTGCGCAATAAATTATTTAAATGAAAGTTTTGTGAAAAAAAAAAAAAAAATTCTATTGACTTTTTGTTCACATGAAAAAAAAAATATTTTTGTTAGGAAATTACTTTGAACCTTGAAATATTATGTTTTTTTTTTTTTAAAGCAGACACACTAGTGAATAAAATGGTGGGTGTTGCAATTATTTATGTCACAGCACTCTCGCAGCAATTTTTTTTCAAACGCAAATTGTTTTTTAAAAATACACTTTTAAATTTTAATGCACAAAAATACAATATATTGGCCAATTATTTTGGTAACTTATAAAAGATGATGCTATGCTGAGTAAATAGATACCAAACATGACATGCTTTAAACTGCGCATGCCCCGTGCAATGGCGACAAACTCAGTGGTGTATTTAGGTTTCATGCTGCCCTAGGCAACACAAAAATTCCCCCCCCCCCCCCCACAGAGAGACCCTGACACCAACCAACACCCCCTCTCCCCCACGAAGAGATATGAACAGGAGCCAGGCGCTGTGTAGTTTTGTGATAGAAATAATACACCTTGTATGGAGACTTGACAAAGCGCATGCGCGCGAAACATGTTGTCCCAGCAACCGGCCTCTTCCTTCTAAAGCTGCGGCTCCAGCAAGAGTTCCCCCCCTCTGTCTCTCCACATCGTGGTGACGTCATCCAGGACGCTGGGACGTCGGGTAAACGTGGTCCCTGCACTGACAGGCATTCTACTCCACTGCTTCCCTCTGAGCGGACGGGCCGTCCATCTTGGAACCTGGCTTCCTAAAGCCACAGGCTGGTTATTTATTATTGTTTTACCATATGACTTATTAAAGACACACCTCCATACAAGGTGTATTATTTCTATCACAAAACTACACAGCTCCTGTTCATACCTCCCACAAACCGATGTGTTTTTACCATGGCAGCAGTGAGTTTTTTCCCCACCAATCATAGTTGACATATACCATTCACTTATTTCCTTTGGGACACATCTGTGCGCTTTTATCCAGACCGTTCCCCCACGAAGAGAGCCTGACATTGACCAACAACGCCCCAGCGCCCCCACCCCCACCCGAGATAGCCTTTTACTCTTTTACTACCACCACCCCCCACACACCGGCAAACGCCCCCCCCCTTTTATTCTGGCAAGAGATAAGACACTCACCTTCACAGCTCCAGACATCCCCTGAAACAAAAGTCAGGCTCTGCATACGCCCGCAGCCTCTCTCAGATGCCCATGCTGCGTGTGTCCCTTCTTCCTTTCCTTCTTTCAGGGGATGGTACTGCCCCCTGAAAAAAGCTGCTGCCCCCCAGAAAAATGCCACCCTAGGCAAATGCCTTGTGGTAAATACACCCCTGGACAAACTGCGTACTTTTCTAATATCCATAGGCAACGCTTTAAAAGCTTTTACAAGCTACCATTTTAGGTTTAGAGAGGAGGTCTAGCGCTAGAATTACTGCCTTTGATATGACGTTCATGTCGATACTTCACATGCATGGTGCAACCGCTGTTTACATACTGGTACGGGGTCAACTTTTGCGCACACAGGTATGTGTGCGTGTGGGGGGGCGAGGGTACTTGTTTTTTTTTTTTTTTTTAATTATTTGTGCACTGTCCTTTTTCATTTTTTTTAATCACTTTTAATGCTATCACAGGGAATTCAAATATCCCCTATAACTTCAATGGGCATTGTCAAATATTCTTTTTTGAGAAATCTGAGGTCTATCAGACTTTAGATATCTCCTCTGCCCTTACATTATCTAATATCACCAAGATCGGTGTGATCAAATGGCACTGTTTATATCCTGCGAAACTGAAGTGATGAAATGCTGGTAGCTTCCGATTTCTCAGACTATAGAGATGATTGGCACTATTCCGGTCTCCAATCAGCTCTATGGTCAGCTGGCAGAAATTCCGGCTGCATTCTCAGGTTCCCACGATGGCACGGGACTGCCCAAGAAGGCCATGGAAGGCAGCGGGGGCATCTTCTCCCGCTGCTTGTAAAAGCAATCCTGCAGCTAATTAGCCACTGGGATTGCTTTTACATCCTGGTATAATCACTCAAAGTCCAGTGATGTACCAGTACGTTCTTGTTTGGTGTATATGCTCTTCTTTTGTTTTTTGTTTTTTTAATGCAGTCTGTGGGCTGAATGAAAAAATGAAGACATCTCTGCCAGAAAGTGTGTGGTATGCCCACCATTAGAATATACCTCCTTGCATCAACCCACTTCTAATGGTGGGCACACATGAAATGTGCCAACAAATATTATAAAATATATATGCCAAAGCATAGGGGCCATCCACCCACTAGCCACCCCAGGCCCCCATGCTTTAGCATATATGCTTTTAACTGCTGCAATATTCAAAATATGGGCAGCGCCAAAAAAAAATTCAAATACTCAATATAAAAAATTAATTATATATATATATATATATATATATATATATATCAAAAACATATATAAAGCAGCATAACCTTAACCCTCAACAATGGGCGGAGCTTTTGGAGGTGACGTCACGACGTTTGGCGAACTGTCGGCATCTATGGATGCTGAAGGAGGCTGGGTTGTTTTGCTGTGAACGCTGTTTATGCTGGTGTCTGCTCGGGCACCAGTTATTGTGAGTTTGATACTATGTTTTACAAATAAATCCTTTTTTTATATTGCTACACTATGAGTTTTCTCCTCTCTTGCTTTCTGAGCCCATTCCGAGTTTGAGAAGATGTGTATGCTATTCTGAATTGTCCCATATACGCTGGTATTCATCTGCAGATTGTTGCTCCCAGAGCAGAAGCGCTTGTGCTGGTTTATAATCTGACCAGCATTGTGCTCTGGTGAGTTTATTCAATCTATTCGGTGGTGGATTGGAGCACAGTGTTTTGTGTTTTTTCACATGAAGATTTAATAATTGAAGATATTAAGCACGCTCAATTTTTGGTGTTGGACTTTTCACATTACATTTGATATTAAGGTCTTTTTTTAATTGCGGATGAAAAATCTCATCCAACGGCGCTGCCCACACCAGTTATGTATATTCTGAGAGCAAGTTCCTGTTGCTGCCAGAATAAACAGGTCGGTGCTGCAGCTGAAAGCATTCCTGCAAAGAAAACAGCAATGGTTAACAATAAAACAGTAAAAAGTATAACAGCACAACAATGACAACAAAAAACACTATTTTTGGTTTTTAAAAACTTTTAATTTTTTGGGGAATTTGTACTTTTTATTTTTTTTTTACTTTTTTTTTAAACTTTAACTTTTTAAAACAGATTGTAGGGTCTCTCGAAATGCGATAGCTAGTTTCCTGACTACCTAACATCTTTCGAAACCCTGTGTAAATATGTGCCCTGAACTGTGCCGTGCTGTACCCTATACTAATACTCCACTAGTGTGTGGTAGCAACGGAAGCAGTCCTTAAGGCAGAGACCAGGTTGGCCAGGACAGGAGGGACAAAAAAAGCAGCTGTCATGCCTAATTCCCTGTCTGGACACATCTTTTTTGAGGTTTCCTTTTGGTTGGGGTACCAGGAATGGCATCGGGAAAATGCATCTCATGCAGCCGGCTAACTGCATCTGGGTTGGTGGTTTGGGCCACAGCACCTTCTGGATACAAAAGGGCCATGATGATCTCTTCCTGGAATTTTAGGAAGGATCCACTACATCCAGTTGCTTTGTAAAACACAAAAGCATTATGTAGAGCCAATTGAA
This sequence comes from Staurois parvus, assembly GCF_062004578.1. NCBI lineage: Eukaryota > Metazoa > Chordata > Amphibia > Anura > Ranidae > Staurois > Staurois parvus. The sequence continues at coordinate 15,368,788 of NW_028318078.1, read as the reverse complement.
ATAAATAAACAGATGCTTTTTTGTACCAGCGTCTGGCTTTTTGGGAAACTAAGTATGGCTTCATCATCTGGTCGTTGAAGTCTACCCCTCCCATGTTAAGGTTATAATCGTGGACTTCTCAACAACACCAGCTGTATCTGCGTGAATGGAAGACAGGACGAAAACATCCCATTTGTCCTTCCACTTCACTGCAAGAAATTCCTTATTTCTCAAGCAGGCTTTTTCCCCCTTTCTAAGATGGGTATTCACAAGCTGTTGGGGGAAGCCCCGATGACTAGGTCGCATGGTGCCACATGCACAAATTCCAAGATTGTACAAATGTCTAAATAGTGGCACACTTGAATAAAAATTGTTCACGTATAAGTGGTACCCCATATGGAAAAAGGGTGACACCAAGTCCCAAACTATCTTGCCACTGCTCCCCATGTAATCTGGGCATCCAGGGGGCTCCACGTGACTAAGATAAATATGAAACTTATATGTATAGCCTGTTGCCCTCTCACAGGTCTTATACATCTTGACCCCATATCTGGCACGCTTGCTGGGGAGAAATTGTTTGAATGCAAGGCTGCCAGAAAAATTAATGAGGGACTCATCAACACAGATGTTTTGCTGGGGAGTATAGACATCTGCAAATTTTTGGTTAAGGTGATTTATGAGGGGCTGAATTTTGTGGAGCCAGTCAAATTCAGGGTCACCCCAAGGATGACTGTGTTCTCTCTGAAATGCATAAAATGCATTATATTCTCTATTTCTGGCTATGGCAGCAGAGAACATGAATTGGGTCTGTGGACCAATACAACCGCAATTTACTTTTTTTTAGTAATGCCCATATTGAGGGTTAAGCCCAAAAACACTTTAAATTCGGAAACATTAATGGGTTTCCATGTGAATGGTCTGGCAAAGTTTGAATTTGGGTTGGCGGCGATAAACTGTTGTGCATATAAATTATTTTGATCCACAATTACTGCATACAGATCTGTGAAAAACAGCTCCAAAAAATTAAGGGGAATATTTAAATTTGCTGTTTCCACCAGAATTCCAGGTTGGGCAGTGAATGGGGGAAGTACGGGTGCTGCAGAATTTGTGGCCTGCCAATCGGGATTCGCAAGCACGTCTTCAAGGACACTATGGGTTCTATGGGGCTGTGTGCGAATTCTTGGTGGTTGCGGGACACTACTTGTGCTCGCCACTGCACCAGCTTGTACAGCACTTATGGGACTCACCACATCACCAAGTGATACTGCATTGTTGGTATGTGAAAGACCAGGATGTACTAGGCCACTGGTGCTCGTCAGTTCACCAAAAGGTGCTAACAGAGATCAAGCCTGATTCTGCAAACACTGCGGTTTTGTGTGCAATGTACCAAGTGACAGTGATCTACTGACACTGCACTTACTGGAGGAGAAGTGGGGGTAAGCGTAGGGGCCAAATGCAGGTGCTGGCAGGTGCCTGGGCTGATCCCGCTAACACTGCATTTTTGGGGATGCTATACTAATGTGAATGCTGGTATAGTGCTGATCTGATCAAAGACATTGAGCCGTTCAGACACTATACTTGCAACAGAGGTTTATTGTGTAAGTGAGAGTATTCCTGGCACATAAGAGGTTAAATGTGATTACTGGTGTACTAGCGGGCAATCTGACACTATCTGGGAATGGCGCTAACTGATGCTAATGTTATCTGAAGTGGCCTGTGACACTAATACAGTGATCAGCAATAAATCTGTACACTGTACTAATGACACTGGTGACAGGACAGTGAAGGGGTTAAATGGGGGGGGGTGATCAAGGGGTTAAATGTGATTACTGGTGTACTAAAGGGCAAATTGACGCTATCTGGGAGGGGTGCTAACGCTATCTGAAGTCACCAGCGACACTAATACAGTGATCTGCAAACAATCTGTACACTGTACTAATGACACTGGTGACAGGGCAGTGATGGGGTTAACTGGGGGAGCGATCAAGGGGTTAAATGTGACCTAGGGTGTTCTAACTGGGTTTGTGTGCTGTTTTTACTCACAGTTGATTTTCTTTCTTCTGTCTCTGGGACTGAATGTGCCCAGGCAGAGAACATTGACATCATATCCTGTCCTGTGTAACTGTCAACACAGGACAGGATAGGACAGGGACCGATCATCCAATTTAGGTCAGACATCACTGGCCTAAATCGAATGATTGATCCCTCGGGGATCCAATCGTGACACCCGAAGGTTGGCAGGGGCTCACACGCTCCCCCCCCCGGCCCGCGAAAACGGCAGGAGCACGAATCACATTTATATACGTGATCCTGTGCACAAGGCAGCAGTATAAGTACTGTGGGAGGTCCCCTAGTGGTTAAAGCGGTTGCAAGGGGAAAACATTTTTTTACCTGCATTTCCTGCATTAAAACAATGTTAAACCCAAAAGCAAACTTTTATTATATTGCAGCTTACCAATTTTTAGATGTGAAGGCTGCATTAGTTTCCTTTTTTTAGGCTTTCTTTCTTCTATGTTCATCTGGTGATTCAGCCAGTAAGTCTGCTGTTTTTCAGAAGCTCAAGCTCTCCAGCAGAGTGTATTAGTTTCCATGGATGAGACAATCGATTTACCACCGGCAGGGTGTTTAAAATGACCAGCTTTTATTTGTTCATGTAAAACCATTATTCTAAGCCCTGGTTCACATAAGTGCGACTTGTAATGTGGCTTGAGAGTTCAAAGTCGCATGACAAGGCTCACCCCATTAGCAGCAATGGAACCATTCAGATTGGTGCAATTCAATTTGAAAAAGGTTCCTGCACTATTTTTGTGCAAATTTACATTTGCAAAATGAAGTCACACAGAGTGTCAGCAAGCCACAATGAAGTTGCACTTAATAGTTAGCTTTGAAGATACACAAAGTAGAGCGATTTTAAAGCCGCACTGGAATGAACCAGGGCTAAATGCGTAAATTGATGGCGCTATATAAGTACCTGAAATAAATAAATAAAAAGGAAAAACTGTTACATTTAACACTCCTATCCCCCCCAGACTGGCAATGCTGCTGTGCCTCCTGTTCTCAGGAATGTTGAGGGAATAGAGCAGATAAGTATTAACTTGTTTAATTGTATGAGAGGCATTCACCTCAAACTGGGATATTTGAGTTTATATAATAAAAGAACAAATTTAAAGAGTGGAAACTTCATTTATTTTTCAATATACTCCCCTGCTCCATTTATACACTTATCCCAGCACTTAACAAATGCCTGGAAAGCTTCGGCATAGAAAGATTTGTCAGTATGCCTGAAACATACTAGGACAGCCTGCTTCACTTTGTCATCATTGTCTTCATGTTCCCACAGAAAGATTTGTTTGTTTTGTTATGTGTCAATTAGCCAGGATCAGGTGTTCCATGCACTGAATGTTCACCAAAAAGACTGCTATGGGCTGGGAACCACCACGGCTGAGATCGTCACTGACGGATGTATGGTCATCTTTGAAACATTTACACCATTCAAATGTCGTACTGCGGCTGAGTGTCTCTTCACCATACTGTACTAAGTCACTTTCCGCCTGCCTGCAATGTAGTGCGAACAGACGGCAGCAACAGAACCAGCGACATACCCGTACATTGCTGGTACTGTACCAACACAGGGGGAACCCCACGAATGTCGATCCCGGTAATTGTGACCCAGTGATCAATGTCATCGCTATGTGATCACATGGTCACAATGACAACAAAGCTATTAGGAATCAATTTGATTCCTAACAGCTTTGCTTCTGTTCCTAAACAGCCATGATTGGCACACAGCCCTCACATGGGGCTAGTCACAGCACCCTGTACCATGTGACCAGCTGGAGCCAAACACAGATGACTGTATTTTGAACTGTCATGAACTTAACCCATTCATAAAAGTTCACATCAAACCTTGCATTGCAGGAGCAATAATCTTTATTGCTCCTGCAATGCAAAGTGTAAAAAAAATATATATATCCATGATCACCCCCCCAGAGTAGTACAATGTTACTATGGTAACCTTGCACTACTCTGATGAAAGTATTTTTTTATAAATAGTAAAATAAAAAAAAAATGTTTTTAAAAAACTAAAAATATTGAGAGAATTTTTTTTACTATTTGCGTACCCTTACATCAAGTTCTATTTCCAGGTGTGCGTGCACCCCACACTGCCCCCTATGCCGATCTAGGGAGAGAAGAGAGAACACAACACTGAGTAAAAGCACTGCTTTTTACACATGTTGGATAAACATATTTAACCCTTTGATCCTCCTTATTACAGTTGCAAGAAAAAGTATGTGAATCCCTTGGGATTACGTGGAGTTTTGCATGAATTGGGCATAAAATGCGCTCTGAATGTCATCTAAGTCACAACAATAGAAGAACATAGTCTGCTGAACATAATACTACACAAACATTAGATGTTGCCATGGTTTAATTGCACATAACATGTAAACATTCACAGTGCAGGGAGGAAAACGTATGTGAGGCCCTAGCTTAATGACTTCTCCCAGAGCTAATTGGAGCCAGGAGTGAGCCAACCTTGACTTCAATCAGTGTGATGATATTGGATGTGTTGCTGACAGCTGTCCTGCCCTTAAAAACACACACCTGTTTTAGGTTTACTGGTTTCAAGAAGCACTGTCTGATGTGAACCATGCCTCGCAGAAAAGAGCTCTCAGAAGACCTACGATCAAGAATTGTTGACTTGCATGAAGCTGGAAAGGGTTACAAAAGTATCTCCAAAAGCCTTGATGTTCATGTGCCCACGGTAAGACAGACTGTCTACAAATGGAGAAAGTTTAGCACTGTTGCTACTCTCCCTAGGCGTGGTCGTCCTGTAAAAATGACTGCAAGAGCACAGCGCAGAATGCTGCATGAGGTAAAGAAGAATCCTAGAGTGTCAGCTAAAGACCTACAGAAATCTCTGGCACATGCTAACATTTTTGTTGACACATCTACAATAAGGAAAACATTAAACAAGAATGGAGTACATGGGAGGACACCACGGAGGAAGCCATTGCTGTCCAAAAACAATATTGCAGCACGTTTGAAGTTTGCAAAAGAGCACCTGGATGTTCCACAGCACTACTGGCAAAATATCCTGTGGACAGATGAAACCAAGATTGAGTTGTTTGGGAAGAACACACAACACTATGTGTGGAGAAAAAAAGGCACAGCACACCAACATCAAAACCTCATCCCCACTGTAAAACATGGCGGAGGGAGCATCATGGTTTGGGGCTGCTTTGCTGCCTCAGGGCCTAGACGGATTGTTGTCATTGATGGGAAAATGAATTCCAGAGTTTATCAAGACATTTTGCAGGAAAACGTACGACCATCTGTCCGTCAACTGAAGCTCCACAGAGGATGGGTGATGCAACAGGAAAATGACCCAAAGCATACAAGTAATTCAACAAAACAATGGCTGCAACAGCACAGAATACACCTTCTGGAGTGGCCCAGTCAGAGTCCTGACCTCAACCCAATTGAAATGCTGTGGCATGACCTTAAGAGAGCGATTCACACCAGACATCCCAAGAATATTGCTACACTGAAACAGTTTTGTGAAGAGGAGTGGTCCAAAATTACTCCAGATCGTTGTGCAGGTCTGATCTGCAACTACAGGAAACGTTTGGTTGAGGTTATTGCTGCCAAAGGAGGGTCAACCAGTTATTAAGTCTAAAGGTTCACATACTTTTTCCTCCCTGCACTGTGAATGTTTACATGTTATGTGTAATTAAACCATGGCAACATCTAATGTTTGTGTAGTATTATGTTCAGCAGACTGTGTTCTTCTATTGTTGTGACTTAGATGACGTTCAGAGCACATTTTATGCCCAATTCATGCAAAACTCCATGTAATCCCAAGGGGTTCACATACTTTTTCTTGCAACTGTAACCCTTTGAACATCCCATCACCCAGCCAGTGCCATTAGTACAATTTCAGTATATAGAATTTCTCGCTGATCATTACTGCCACTAGCGACATCAGATAGCGCCAGGGTCTGTAAGCTCCTCTCCCAGCCAAGATCAGCTAGTGTTAGATTGCCCGCACACTATCACACTCATACTATAGGTTGCTGATCACCGCTATTACTACTATAGTGTTTGTACGGATCAATATATTGATCACGAACAGAACTATACTAGTGCCTCCTTTGTATAGTGTTCCCAAACATGCAGTGTTAGCAGGATCAGCCACGTTCGCTGTCGGCACTAGTGTTTATCTGTTTCACTGTTTTTCACTGAAGATTTGTTTCAGTTGTGGGACAAAGCAATTTATACGCACAACAATAAATTTCATATTCAGCTCATGCCAGACAATTCACATGGAAGCCTATCCCAGTTTCTGAATTTAAAACTTTTTTGGGCCTAACCCCCAATATGGGCATTACAAAAAAGAATGAATTGCAGTCATATTGGTCCACAGACCCGATCATCATATGCCCGTGTTCTCTGCTGTTACATATACAGTGAGGAACAGACGTATTTGAACACCCTGCAATTTTGCAAGTTCTCCCACTTAGAAATCATGGAGGGGTCTGAAATTCAAATTGTAGGTGCATTCCCACTCTGAGAGACAGAATTTAAAAAAAAATTCAGGAAATCACATTGTATGATTTTTAAAGAATTTATTTGTCTTGCACTGCTGAACATAAGTATTTGAACACCTGAGAAAATCAGTGTTAATATTTGATACAGAAGCCTTTGTTTGCAATTACAGAGGTCAAACGTTTCCTGTAGTTCTTCACCAGGTTTGCACACACTGCAACAGTGATTTTGGCCCACTCCTCCACACAGATCTCCTCTAGATCTGTCAGGTTTCGGGGCTGTCGCTGAACAACACGGAGTTTCAGCTCCCTCCAAAGATGTTCTATTAGATTTAGGTCTGGAGACTGGCTAGGCCACTCCAAAACCTTGATATGCTTCTTACAGAGCCACTCCTTGGTTATCCTGGCTATGTGCTTCGGGTCATTGTCATGTTGGAAGACCCAGCCACGACCCATCTTCAATGCTCTGATTGAGGGAAGGAGGTTGTTGCTCAAAATCTCACAATAAATGGCCCCATTCATCCTCTCCTTAATACAGTGCAGTCGTCCTGTCCCCTTCGCAAAAAAGCACTCCCAAAGCATGATGTTACCACCCCCATGCTTCACAGTAGGGATGGTGTTCTTGGAATGCAACTCATCCTTCTTTTTCCTCCAAACACGATGAAGTTTAGACCAAAAAGTTCTACTTTGGTCTCATCTGACCACATGACTTTCTCCCATGCCTCCTCTGGATCATCCAGATGGTCATTGGCAAACTTCAGACAGGCCTGGACATGTGATGACTTCAGAAGGGGAACCTTCCGTGCAATGCATAATTTGAAACCATGACGGCGTAGTGTTCTACCGACAGTGACCTTTGAAACTGTGGTCCCAGCTCTCTTCATGTCATGGATCAGCTCCTCCCTTGTAGTTCTGGGCTGATTCCTCACCTTTCTTATCATCAGTGATACCCCACGAGGTGAGATCTTGCATGGAGCCCCAGTCTGAGGGAGACTGACAGTCATCTTTAGCCTCTTCCATTTTCTAACAATTGCTCCAACAGTTGATCTATTTTCACCAAGCTGCTTGGCAATTGCCCCGTAGCCCTTTCCAGCCTTGTGGAGGTCCACAATTTTGTCTCTGGTGTCTTTTGACAGCTCTTTGGTCTTGCCCATGGTAGTAGTTGGCGTCTGACTGACTGGGGTGGACAGGTGTCTTTAAAGAGCTCAGACAGGTGCTACTAAGTTAGATTGATGAGTGGAGTAGAGGTGGACTTTTTAAAGGCACAGTAACATGTCTTTGAGAGACAGAATTCTTGCTGTTTCTTAGGTGTACAAATACTTATGTTCAGCAGTGCAAGACAAATAAATTCTTTAAAAATCATACAATGTGATTTTCTGAATTTTTTTTTAAATTCTGTCTCTCAGAGTGGGAATGCACCTACAGTGTGAATTTCAGACCCCTCCATGATTTCTAAGTGGGAGAACTTGCAAAATCGCAGGGTGTTCAAATACTTCTGTTCCTCACTGTATACCCAACAAGGACCAGCAACGTGCTGGTACGTTGCTGGACCTTGAGTAGTTATACCAGGATGAAGTCTGCAGTCACAGGCATCATCTTGGTATCATTTTTTTGAGATGGCAGCTGCTGGATTACTTTTCAAGCAGCAGGAAGGGATGTCTTCCCCCCTCGCCTTCCACGGTTTTCTTGGGCTCTCCTGTCCCACTGGGGAACCCAAGAATGCAGCCGGCAGGTTCCGAAGGCTGACCATAAAGCTGATCGGAGACCAGAATGCTTCCAATCATCTCTGTGGTCTAAGAGACTGCAAGATGTGAACATTTCATAATTTCCATTTCGCCAGATATAAGCAGCTTCATTTTAAAATTGAGAAAAAATAAGGGCAGAAGAAAGATATAGAGTTTAATAGACCCCAGCTTTCTCAGAAAAGAGTACCTGTCACTGCCTATTGCTATCGCAGGAGATATTTAGATTCAAAGTGATCAACAAAAAAAAATTAAAAGGGACAATGTAAAAAAAGGCAAACACAAGCGGCGGTCCCGTGGTAGTATGTAAACAGAAATTGCACCATGCATGTGAAGTATTACCGCAAACTTCAGATCAAGGGCAGTAATTCTAGCACTAGACCTCCTGTGTAAATCTAAAGTGGTGACCTGTGAAGGCTTTTAAAGCGTCACCTATGGATATTAAAGATTTACATAGTTTATCCCCATTGCATGGGCGTGCACAATTTTAAAGCATGTCATGTTTGGTATCCATTTACATGGCGTAACATCATCTTTTGTATTTTATCAAACAATTGGGCAATATATTGTCTTTTTGCGCATTCAAATTCTAAAAAGTGTTTTTTCCAAAAATGTTGCTGCGTAAATACTGTGTGGTATTAAAAAAAATTTAACACCCACCGTTTTACTCTCTAGGACCTCTGCCTTAAAAAAATATATACTGTTTGGGGGTTCAAAGTAAGTTTCTAGCAAAAAAAATGTTTTTCATGTAAACAAAAAGTGTCAGAAAAGGCTTGGTCTTCAAGTGGTTAGAAGAGTGGATGGTGTGTGGCATAAACTTCTAATGTCGGCCCTGAAATGCCAGGATAGTAGAAACACCCCCCCAAATGACCCCTTTTTAGAAAAAAGACACTCCAAGGCATTTGCTAAGGGCCATGGTGAGTATTTTGCAGATCTCATTTGTTGCCACAAGTTTTTGGAAAATGAAAAAAAACGAAAATGTATTGTTTTTTTTTTTCCAAAACCCTGTGACAAAAATACTCACCATGCCTCTTATCAAATTCCTTGGGTTGTCTACTTTCCAAAAAGGGGGTCATTGGGGTGGGGGGGCGAGTTTGTACTATCCTGGCATTTTAGGGCCTCTAAAACTGTGATAGGTAGTGAGGAAGTGACATGAGGAAACATGCCCTTTGAAAGCTTGGAGGTGGTAATTGAATTTTGGGGGGTCTTGTACTTCCCTGGTATTTTAGCCCCTCAAGAAATGTGATAGGCAGTCGGAAAGTAAAAGCTGCATAAATTCCAATATATATACTATAGTTTGTAAACACTAGAACTTTCACACAAACTAATTAATATACATGTATTGGGACTTTTTGTTACCAAAGACATGTAGCAGAACCCATTTTGGCCTAAATTTATGACTAACTTTGAGTTTACTGGGGGTTTTTTTATAACTGAAAGTAGAAAATATAGTTTTTTTTTTAAATTTTCAATCTTTTTTTATTTATATCACAAAAAAATAAAAAAAAACCCAGTGGTGATCAAATACCACCAAAAGAAAGCTCTATTTGTGTGAAAAAGGACACAAATTTTGTTTGGGTACAGAGATGTATGACCGCGTATTTTCCAGCTGAAATCGGCCTGGTCATGAAAGGGGGTAAATCTTCTGGAGGGCAAGTGGTTATAATCTTCTGTAGATATCCACGGGTTTTATGCCTTCATTCACGAGAAACTTCATCAGCACACGTTGTTCCATGCACGCACTAAAATTGTTGTCTGCCATCTTGATTCACAGTCTCTGGACTGGTCCGAACACATGAGCTACTTATCAGTAACAGGACACGCTAGCATCCCTTTTTATACCTGTAAAATTAAAAGTCCCGGTTTGACGAGAACGCCCCTCGTATTAATGAAGGTTAACAACCCCTTTAACCCTTCAATATGAGTTCCAAAATGAAAAAAAAAAGGTTTGGCTTTTGATATGCTAAATCTACAACCTAATTAAGAAAACCTACAAAAGAAGCTGAGGGCCAAACTGGAAAAAGGTTGAACCAGGGGTGGACTGACAACTCATGGGGCCCCCAGGCAATAGGGGATCATGGGGCCCCTGTGTCCTTGCCCAAACTCAAAAAAGCCTATGAAAAAGGCACCAAGGGGCACCTCATGGGGCCCCCTACTGACCCCGGGCCCTCAGGCAGTGCCCGAGTTTCCAAATGGTCAGTCCGCCCCTGGGATTAACATACTTCAAACCGTGAGAAAATGTGTTTCTGACAGATGCTTGTATCAGCGGAGTTGTTCTGAATACACAGCAGCAATAGAGGGCGCTATTCGCTCTCCTCTTCTCTCTGTCCCTCTATGTCGGCTTCCTCTATGGTGTTTTGCTGGGCATTTCCGGTGACGAAGTTCCTGGTGGGTGACCCCTGTGTGTGTGCCCGCACGTTGTGAAGTCATGTCACCCTCGGATCCTTCTTTGGAGGGCTCGCTCATCGCAGCCAAGAACCCGGACATTGAGGATGAGGAAGATGATGACGACGATGAGGTGATTCTCGTTTTAGTGGAGTTGGTATATTTATCGGTTTCCATTGCAGGTCCAGCACACTGAGCACACTCTGTGCCATCCTCCGGTTATATCTGCTGAGGGACTGTAGAAGTAAACGCGCTGAGACCTTCTGTTCCACAACAGAAGTAAGACTGAGGGTGGCTGGCCTGCTCTACCCACCTGGCTGGAAGAAACAAAGCACACCTAGGTAGAGAACAGGCTGCGGCAGTACAATGGGAGGGGGCTGCTCTCTATGCCCAGAGCTACCGGTGTCAATCTTCCAGCATAAAACGTTGAAGGGGACTTTAGCTCCATCATGCTAGGCTCCCTCCCTGGCAGCCAACCCCCTCCTCCTTGTGCTGCTACTATTCTCTAGTTGAGAATGACGTGTCCAGATCTCCCAGCATCTTGGGATACCTACATCACATATCCCAGGGGACCAAGAAACAATGGAGCTGGAACGTGTCATTGTGGGTCGGTAATTGGAACCCAGAAGAGGCAGCCTATTAGTGATGACGGAGGTGGACCAAAATGGCGATGTCGGACCCAGGCTGGTACACCTGAGCAGCGGATCGCAGTAGGGCAATGCAGAGTCTGTTCGGAAGGTGAGTATGTGAATTGAGGACGATGCTGCATGACAGGAAGGAGAGCTTAAAGTGATTGTGAAGGTTTGATTTTTTTTTTTTTTTAAATAACCATAGTATACATACCTGCTCTGTGCAGTGGTTTTGCACAGAGCAGCCCCTCTTCTCAGTTCCCCCACAGGTGCTCCTGGCTCCTTTCCTGATTGCCCCCACAGCAAGCCACTTGCTATGGGGGCGCTTGTGCTAACTTGATCCTAGGCCAAGTTCTCTGCTCGCTGACAGTGATTGAGAGCAGCAGGGGCTAATGACTCTCAATGCTATCTCTGAGCCAATGGGGAGGGAGAGAACTGCTACTCTTGTGCACAGCACTGGATCAACATGGGGCTCAGGTAAGTATAAGGTGGTTGGGAGGGAGCTGCACACAGTTGGTTTTTTACTCTAATCCATTCATCCCTTCCCCGCCACCCTAAAGTAGAAATACTGCTACAGGGTGGCAGGGCAGTGCAAAATCACGTATTTATACGGGACTTGCATTTGGGTATAGGGAGCGCATGCACCGTCCTACCCACGCCGCCATTGGCGGCTACAGATGTCAATCACCGGGTCCCAGCCAGAGATCCCCTGTTGCCGAGTAATACTGATGACAACACTGTAAACAACACAGGTCTCTCTCCTGCCAGCATGAACATGCTGCTGTGTATTTCTCTGCTAGTAGAACACACACAGCACATTATGTAAAACAGCACACCGGTAACCCTTTGATCGCCTCAGAGGTTAACCCCTTCCTGCCCAGTGTCATTGGTACAGTTTCATTGCTTTTTATTAACACTGATCACTGTATTAGTGTCATTGGGATGTCAGTGACAGTTCCCCCCAGTGTCAGAATGCCTGCCACAGTCCCGCTATAAGTCACTGATCGCCGCCATTACTAGCATAAAAAAAAAAAATTCCAGTATATATACAGCCATTTGTAGACGCTATAACTTTCATGTAAACCAATTAATTTACACATATTGGGAACCTTGTCCCTGTCAGGAGCTTCATGCCCCGGGGGATCAGGGTAGTGGTCCATACCCTTCGGGGGAAGGACAAAGCACACCCCTAAGTGCACTTTTTCGTGTGGTGTTTTTGCACTTGCACTTTTTTTGTGAACACTTATGGGTTTTTTCGTTATAGTTGCACGTTTGCGGACTTAAAAAAAAATTAATTTACACATATTGGGATTTTTTTTTTAGCAAAATACATTTTGGCCTAAATTTGACGAAATTTGATGTTTACAATTTTTTTACTGTATTTGTTTTATAGCAAAAAGTCAAAAATATTGTTTTTTTGTTTTTTTTTCAAAATTGTCTGGATTGTTTTGTTTATATGCTAAAAAATTAAAAAACGCACAGGTGATCAAATACCACCAAAAGAAAGCTGTATTTGTGGGGAAAAAAGGACATAAAGTTTATTTATGTACAGCATTGCATGACCGCGCAATTGTCAGTTAAAGTAATGCAGTGCGTTATCACAAAAAAATGGCCTGGTCAGGAAGGGGGGTAAATCCTCTGGAGGTCAAGTGTTTAAGGTAAAAAAAAACTTCAGCATTTAATACCACTTTAAAAGAACAGCAGGGGAGCATAGTTCCTCTTTAAATTGGTTGTAAAGGCAGAAGATTGTTTACCTTGCTGCATAGAATGCAGTAAGGTAAAATACCTTGTGTATGCAGCAATATGCACAAGATCCAAGGCTGTCTTGGCTCTCTCACTCTTCATTGGCTCGTAGAGCAGTTGGCTGTGACTGCTGTCAATCAGAGCTAGTGACGAGGAGCAGCAGGCAGGGTTGAGCCTCATTCTTTGTGTCATATGGACACACAGAACAGGGCTCAGGAGCTAGCTTGCATGAGTGGCTTGCTTGGGGGGAGATTGGGGAGTGGCGGAGTCTAGAGTGCCAGCGAGAGACTCCAGAAGAGGATGGTTGGGGCTACTCTGTGCAAAACAATTGCACAGAACAGATAAGTATGGCATTTTTTTATTGAAAGAAAAAACAATGAACCTTTATTATCACTTTAAAGTGTATCTGTACCCTGAACTGGTTTTCAGTTTTGGATAGAATGGGGAAGGGTGTAAATGCCTGTCAGGTGTTAATGCAGTCTGGGGCTCCATAGGAGAGATTGCTTCAATTCCTGTCTGGTAAAAAAAGGTTGTCTCCAGGACAGAAAGTGAGGGGAAATCTTTTCAACACTGGAGAACTAAAAATGCTTTTTTTAAAGTAGGAAAAAATATAGTATAAGAAGTTGTTTGGAGCTGTATGTCACAGGTATTTTATATTACTAACAGGTTTACTTTAAAGGGTACCTGTCCCAATGATGGACGTCCTGTTTCTTAATCCTTTTCATTCTGGCAACAATAAACACATGATATATCATATGACAATGATTATTATAATTCTCAATAGATTAGTAGTTTAACCACATGCTTACCGCGCTATAGCCGAATGACGGCTACAGCGCGGTTGTCCAGTTCTGGGAAGGTGACATATGATGTCCACCCATATCGTGCTCTCCCACGTGCCCCCATCGGTGCGCACCCAGCGATCTCCATGATCGCTGTGTTCTATGGACAGCGTCGCCCATCAGTACTGCATATCAGTGCCTCCTCATAAATACCCACCAGTGCCACCTCATCAGTGCAGCCTGTCAGTGTCCATCAGTGCTGTATATCCGTGCCACCACATCAGTGCTGCCTATCAGTGCAGCCTCATCAATGCACATCAGTGAAGGAGAAAAATTACCTGTTTGCAAAGTTTTATAATAGAAACAAAGAATAACTTTTTTTTCAAAATTTTTGCTCTTTTTTTTATTTAAAGTGCAAAAAAATAAAACACCCAGTGGCGATTAAATACCACCAAATGAAAGCTCTATTTGTGATGAAAATAATTATAAAAATGTCATATGGGTACAGTGTTGCATGACCACGCAATTGCAAGTGTGACAGCGCTGAAAGCTGAAAATTGGCCTGGGCATGAAGGGGGTAAAAGTGCCTAGTAAAGTCCTTATTACTTCTTGTCATGACAGGAAGTATTGGAGACACAGAAATTTTTTTTTTTTTATGAGTGGGAAAGGGTTAGATCATCTAGCAATGTTTTTACTGCTGTACCCTTGCACCCCCCCCCATTTCTTGTGGCACCACAGAGACAAAGTTATGGAAGATCTTCCTAGTTGGGTTACAAACTGAATCCCAGAATGTCAGAAGACAGGCATTCATTTTACCTTTCCCCTACTCCAAAATGTGAAGATCTCTTTAGACAAAAGTGAACTTTTCAGTTATTTATACATTAAGTAATAAAGTAGGATGCCTTTGCTGGCCAGCAGGATGGTGGGTGGGTGAGTGGGTTGGTGTTTTTCAGCAGTAGTAAATGCTGAGTAGCTGTTCATACCTGTAAAAGACAAAGATCTCTGCTAGTCCCCACAGAAATTCCTATGCAAATAGTGGCTCCTTGAAAGTTTATTTGCATATGTTAAGGCATGCCCCCTAGCTGGTATTGCTAACATAAAACACTGTCACCTTGTGGGGATGAATACTAGTTTCAAGGATCAGGGCCCTACTAGCCCTCTTGTATTGAACTGTATTGTTGCTGTATTGTCTCCCGTTATATTGTAAAGCGCTGAGCAAACTGTTGGCGCTATATAAATCCTGTATAATAATAATAATAATACCATCTTTCCCCAAATCCTGTATAATAATAATAATACCATCTTTCCCCAAATGGTCTGGGTGGTTGTGTAGAGTCACTAGATAATTTTAATCACATTGCCTCAACTATTTGTGTTTCTCTAGCTGGATGAGACTTTATCAGAAAGACTTTGGGGGTTGATGGAAATGTTTCCTGATGGTGTGCGTACTGCTGCTGGTGTAACCTTTGACTTGTCCATTTCTGCAGCCAAGAAGCTATATAGGTGAGTAAGCAATGTTACAAAATGGTAAAAGTAGGTGTTTCACCAAGAATACAGTAAATACTTAATGTTGAAGTCTGCAAGCAGAATCTGGGCTGTGTGCAGGACTTTTTTTTTTTTTTTTCCTGGACATTGATGTTAATTTGGAAATTGATTTTTTTATCAACTATACTATAATTAAAGTGTTATTAAACTCACAACAGTAAAATCAGTCTGCATATTCAGTAAAGCATGCTTGATATACTCACGGTGGAACCTAAGGGGTTAATCCTCTGCATTATGTAAAAAGGCTGATTGATCCTGACTTCTCTATCCCTCTCCTTCTTCCAGTGTCCCCTCTTATCTCCTGATAAGACATATAGTGTGGAGACCCTACACTTTGCTCAGTTTGGTGTGTATTGCTAGAGAGGTTTTTTTTACTTGGGAGATCAGCACTGTCCAGACAGAGGTCAGGGGTTCTGCATCCTCCTAGAGCAGAAAGTAAAAGTGATCCAGTGGCTAGTTTGCTGCTAGGATTGCTTTTACAAAACAGTTGGCCGTCGGCTCTAAAAATGGTGTCAGAATAATGCCTGCGGCTGTAGGCTTCCTCCGGGTGTAACCGCTTGAAGTCCAGCAACATATGGTGCTGGTCCGCAAGTGGATAAACAACAACTGGATACTAGTGGGAACTGCCATTATCGTCTATATTACCAGCATAAAATGTAAGTTTTACTCCAGTTATGTTTTTCATTTAAAGTGTTACTAAACCCAGGACCCTGCATTCCCTCTATCTGGGCTCCCACAGTACACGGAAATGCAATTATTTTAGTAAATATGAACTGCTAAATACCTTTTCTCATCAGCATTAGAGCAATCTTGTGACTTTTATCAGTGTTCAGCAGAGCACTGGTTAAAGCTTGTAGGAGTTTTTTTTCTGCAGTAGGAGAATGCAGAACCCCTGACCTTTGTCTGGATAGTACTGATTGGTCCTGTGCTGATCACTGTACTCTCCCAAGAAAAAAAAACTTTCTAGCAATACACACCAAACTGAGCATGTGCAGAGTGTCTCCCCACGATATGTCTTATCAGAAAAGAGGGGGAGGATCAGAGAAGTCAGGATCAAACAACATTTTTACAATATGCAGAGGATTAACCCTTTAAGTTCCACAGTGAGTAAAATTAGCATGATTTACTGCATATACAGACTGATTTTACTATTGTGGGTTTAGTAACACTTTAAGTCACCCCCCTCCCTTTCACCTGCAACCTTCTGGGATACATCACAGGTCTCAGAAGATTGCAGGACCATTAATAATGCTCAGCTCGCCGTCATACCACTTCACAGCTGTTTTCCCTTAGTTAAGATGCCGGCGCCTGGACCCAAAGTCCATTAAAGTCCATCTGCTCGAGCGAGGACAGCGCTGGATCCCTGGACAGGTAAGTGACTTTATATTAAAAGTCATTAGCTACAGTATTAGTAGCTGCTGACTTTTATTTTTTTTTGGGGGGGGGATACTGGAGCTCCTCTTTTAATCATTTGCCATGCACTTGTTATGCACTTGCAGTTAGCAGATGACTTTTACGTCTCGCACACTGATCAGCGTGTGAGAGGAAAAAGAGCTTCCAGATCGCAGCACTCAGTATAAACTGGTACCAGTATCACCCAGCCCTCTGCAGTATATGTTGGCTCTATCCTGTCTTTGATCAGACCTGTACAATAAATTGGTTAAGGCTCAAGGTTTTTTACCTTCATGCATTATATGTGTGTACAGTGCCCCCACAATCCTTGCCTGATCCCCCTCCAATCCAGCGATGTTCTCGACAGCCTCTGCTGTCTGGGGACTCTAACTCATTGGCTGAGACAGCAGCAGGAGTCCTTTGGCTCACACTGCTGTCAATCACAGCCAGTGAGCCAATGAGGAGGGAGCTCAAAAAGCTATGGCAAAAATTAGATCGGGGGTCAGCAACCTGTAGATTGTGGCCAGGTGACTGGTAGATTGCAGTTTGAGTTTGCTATCACGTCAAAAAGTGTGTAATGCAGAGGGACTACTTGTAGTAGGAAGCAAGAGCCACATAAGCCAACTCCTCCTCTGTAGTGCTGGCTTCTGTCCTATGCAGATTGATACCAACTGCACTCCACCTTTTATCCCAGCTTGTGGTCTCCAGCGTGGTGCCAGCACCGGAAAAGAAGAGTACCGTATTTTCCGGCGTATAAGACGACTTTTCAACCCCTGAAAATCTTCTGAAAAGTCGGGGGTCGTCTTATACGCCGGGGCGAGCCGGTGTCAGGGCGGCACTTTTTCGAGGGGCGGCGCGGCGCCGCCCCCCCTCCTCCTCCAACGGACACTAAGTACAGGGGTGGGCAGAGGGGCTGCTGTACCTTACCTGGCTCCGGTCCCACGACGATCCGGTCCAGGAAGCGCGGCTGCTCCTTCTTTCAGTTCGGCCGCTCGATGGGTCACGCGGCCGCTCGGCTCCGCCTCCTCACCGGTGATTGGGCGCCAGCACTGGAAAGGCAAACAGGCGACCAATCACCGGCGAGGAGCGGAGCCGAGCGGCCCCGCAAAAATCGAGCGGCCGAACTGGAAGAAGGAGCAGCCGCTCCTCTCCCCCATTGACACTAAAGATGGGGCACTATTCCTCCTCCACACTGACACCAACGATGGGGCACTGTTCCTCCCCCACTGACACCAACGATGGGGCACTGTTCCTCCCCCACTGACACCAACGATGGGGCACTGTTCCTCCCCCACTGACACCAACGATGGGGCACTGTTCCTCCCCCACTGACACCAACGATGGGGCACTGTTCCTCCCCCACTGACACCAACGATGGGGCACTGTTCCTCCCCCACTGACACCAACGATGGGGCACTGTTCCTCCCCCACTGACACCAACGATGGGGCACTGTTCCTCCCCCACTGACACCAACGATGGGGCACTGTTCCTCCCCCACTGACACCAACGATGGGGCACTGTTCCTCCCCCACTGACACCAACGATGGGGCGCTGTTCCTCCCCCACTGACACCAACGATGGGGCGCTGTTCCTCCCCCACTGACACCAACGATGGGGCGCTGTTCCTCCCCCACTGACACCAACGATGGGGCGCTGTTCCTCCCCCACTGACACCAACGATGGGGCGCTGTTCCTCCCCCACTGACACCAACGATGGGGCGCTGTTCCTCCCCCACTGACACCAACGATGGGGCGCTGTTCCTCCCCCACTGACACCAACGATGGGGCGCTATTCCTCCCACTGACACCAACGATGGGGCGCTATTCCTCCCACTGACACCAACGATGGGGCGCTATTCCTCCCACTGACACCAACGATGGGGCGCTATTCCTCCCACTGACACCAACGATGGGGCGCTATTCCTCCCACTGACACCAACGATGGGGCGCTATTCCTCCCACTGACACCAACGATGGGGCGCTATTCCTCCCACTGACACCAACGATGGGGCGCTATTCCTCCCACTGACACCAACGATGGGGCGCTATTCCTCCCACTGACACCAACGATGGGGCGCTATTCCTCCCACTGACACCAACGATGGGGCGCTATTCCTCCCACTGACACCAACGATGGGGCGCTATTCCTCCCACTGACACCAACGATGGGGCGCTATTCCTCCCACTGACACCAACGATGGGGCGCTATTCCTCCCACTGACACCAACGATGGGGCGCTATTCCTCCCACTGACACCAGCGATGGGGCGCTATTCCTCCCACTGACACCAACGATGGGGCACTATTCCTCCCACTGACACCAACGATGGGGCGCTACTTCTCCCCACTGACACCAACGATGGGGCACTATTCCTCCCACTGATACCAACGATGGGGCGCTATTCCTCCCACTGATACCAACGATGGGGCGCTATTCCTCCCACTGATACCAACGATGGGGCGCTATTCCTCCCACTGATACCAACGATGGGGCGCTATTCCTCCCACTGATACCAACGATGGGGCGCTATTCCTCCCACTGATACCAACGATGGGGCGCTATTCCTCCCACTGATACCAACGATGGGGCGCTATTCCTCCCACTGATACCAACGATGGGGCGCTATTCCTCCCACTGATACCAACGATGGGGCGCTATTCCTCCCACTGATACCAACGATGGGGCGCTATTCCTCCCACTGATACCAACGATGGGGCGCTATTCCTCCCACTGATACCAACGATGGGGCGCTATTCCTCCCACTGACACCAACGATGGGGCGCTATTCCTCCCACTGACACCAACGATGGGGCGCTATTCCACCCCACTGACACCAACGATGGGGCGCTATTCCACCCCACTGACACCAACGATGGGGCGCTATTCCTCCCACTGACACCAACGATGGGGCGCTATTCCTCCCACTGACACCAACGATGGGGCGCTATTCCTCCCACTGACACCAACGATGGGGCGCTATTCCTCCCACTGACACCAACGATGGGGCGCTATTCCTCCCACTGACACCAACGATGGGGCGCTATTCCTCCCACTGACACCAACGATGGGGCGCTATTACTCCCACTGACACCAACGATGGGGCGCTATTCCTCCCACTGACACCAACGATGGGGCGCTATTCCTCCCACTGACACCAACGATGGAGCACTATTCCTCCCACTGACACCAACGATGGGACACTATTCCTCCCACTGACACCAACGATGGGGCACGATTCTTCCCACTGACACCAACGATGGGGCACGATTCTTCCCACTGACACCAACGATGGGGCACGATTCTTCCCACTGACACCAACGATGGGGCACGATTCTTCCCACTGACACCAACGATGGGGCACGATTCTTCCCACTGACACCAACGATGGGGCACGATTCTTCCCACTGACACCAACGATGGGGCACGATTCCTCCCACTGACTAATGATGGGGCACTATTCCTCCCACTGACTAATGATGGGGCACTATTCCTCACACACTGACACTAATGATGGGGCACCATCATTGGTGTCAGTGGGGGGAATAGTGTCCCATCATTGGTATCAGTGGGAGGAATAGTGCCCCATCATTGGTGTCAGTGGATGAAATAGTGCCCCATCATTGGTGTCAGTGGGAGGAGTAGTGCCTCATCATTGGTGTCAGTGGTAGGAATAGCACCCCATCATTGGAATACCATACTGAAATAGCATACCATATTGAAATCAAATCTGATGTTTTTTCATTTTTATTTGGTGTGTGTTGGAAGAGGGGTAGTCTTATACAGCGAGTATAGCTCAAACCCTATATTTTAACAGGAAAAGTAGGGGGTCGTCTTATACGCCGGAAAATACGGTACTTCAGATCATTGTGAAGGAATACACTGGGCATTATAGTATAGGGCTTTTACACTGATTCACTGTGGTTTACCCATACCTTGGGTGCAGTGCCGTGTACCTACAACTTTCCTGTAGGTTTGCTGCGCTTAGCCATAGACTTCTATTATATCCTGCGGGTTTGGTGCACTTTCTGAAAACGCACCAAAACTCCTGAATGCAGGCGTTTTGATGCGCTTTCAAAATGTGCATCACACCTGCAGGGTCTAATAGAAATCTATGGCAAAGTGCAGCTAACCTACAGGAAAGTTGCAGGTAATCCACAGCACGTCAGTGTGAAAGCAGCCTTATAGTGGGCTCAGAACAGTAAGGGTTCATTTACATTTGCAATTCAGAGGGTTGTAAAACCCCATAGTTAAAATGTGTTTTTACCACCCCTGCCCCAACCTCACCCCCTCTAGCTGCAGTTGCTAGGGGTGTATATGGCGCAGCAGGAGTTATATGCCCTGTCATGGTTGGTGAGTGTAGCACCTACCAAGCATGACCCATTCAAGTGAATGAGGCCTCTCTGCAAGGGCCCTGCAACCTTGTGCAAAATAGCAAACATGGGGTTAAAGCAGGCAGTGTTGTGTTTCTGTCTCACCACCTGCTTTAACCCCATTGACCCCACAGAAGCATGCAGTTACGGGGTGCTTGCATTTACTTGAATGAGTTGCAACAAGCAGGCAATAGAACCCACCAAAAGCAAGAGTGGGTATAATTCCTGCTGCGGCATGTGTACGCCTTTGGCTGCTGCCTCAACAGCTAAAGGCGGTAGTGATTGGGGGTTGTAAAACAGACAGCCAACTGTAGGGTTTTACCACCCCCCCCCCCCCCCCATGTGAATGATCCGTTAGGGTGCCGCTGCCGAATGCAATTAAGGACTCATTCACAAGTGCAGCAGGCCCTGCTACGCCTCTGAAAAGCGATCAGAGTGTGTTTGACAGGTGGTGAGGAGGTTTTCTCAAAATTATTTTCTTTTTATTTAGTAAAAAAAACAGTGGTGATTAAATACCACCAAAAGAAAGCTATGTCTCTAAAAAGAAAAAAAAATTATATATATAATAATTTTTTTATTTTTTTTCATATTCATTTGGGTACAGTGATGCATGTCTGAGCTTGTCAGTCAAGCTATCACTGTGCTGAAAAATGGCTAGACAGGTAGAGAGGAATGGGGTGTAACGTGCTGGTCCTCAAACTAATACATTTTTCTGTATACTTTAGTTTTTCCCGGTCAGCACTGTGGATAGGAACCACCTCCTTCATGATTCTGGTATTGCCTGTAGTGTTTGAGACCGAAAAATTGCAGATGGAGCAACAGCAACAATTACAACAGAGACAGGTGAGAATGAAAATTACTGATGTAATAAAGTGTATTAACAGCTATTGCAAATATTGCAAGGGAGCCTCTTTCCATGTCTATATACATTTGTGTTAAAAATAGTTGCAGTGTGTTTAAAAAGAGTGAGTAAAGCTCAAAAGCCTTATAGTAGCTTTTATTTCCAGATACTTAAATGCATTGGGAACACTTCACAGTCTATTACAAATCAAAACATGAAGCAAAAAGTTTGAAATTTGGTATTACTTTATAGAAAGTGAAGAATTAGGTATATTCGACTGTTCAAAAAAAACAAAAAACAAATAGCAGTGTCTGCATTTTTCTTTACAAACTTACACATTTACTGTATAAACTTAAAAATGCTTGAAGATTTGGCTTTCCTGTGAATCACTGAACTAATATTTAGTTGTACAACCCCTGGCAAAAAGTATGGAATCACCACTCTTGGAAATTGTTCATTAAGTTGTTTAATTGTATAGAAAAAAAAAAACACAAATCATAGACATGCCTCAAAACTATTTTCATTTAACATTCCAACCTTCTGGCTTTAAGAAACACTCAAAAACAGAAAAAAGAAAGAAAACTGTGGTCAGTTGCAACTGTTTTTGTAGATCAAGCAGAGGAAAAAAATATGGAATCACTCAATTCTCAGGAAAATATTATGGAATCATGAAAAAAACCCACTACAGTACACCACTAGTACTTTGTTGTACCGCCTCTAGCTTTTATAACAGGTTGAATTCTCTGAGGCATGGATTTAACTATCGACAAACATTATTCTTCATCATTCGGCTCCAACTTTCTTTTCTTGCAGTTGCCAGATCAGCTTTGCAGGTTGCAGCTTTGTCATGGACCATTTTCTTTAATTACCACCATAGATTTTCAATTGGATTGTGGTTCGGACTATTTGCAGGCAATGCCATTGACATTATGGGGTTTATTTACTAAAGCTGGAGAGTCCAAAATCAGACTCCCTTCTGCATAGAAACCAATCAGCTTCTAACCTCAGCTTGTTCAATGAAGCTTTGGCAATGAAACCTGGAAGCTGATTGGTTTCTGTGCAGAAGTGAGTCTGATTTTGCACTCTCCAGCTTTAGTAAATAAACCCCTATATGTCTTTCTGGAAGGAAAGTTTTTATGGCTATGGCAAGATTACCATCCTGAAAAATGTCATCATCACCAAACATCCTTTCAATTGATGGAATAAGAAAAGTATCCTAAATCTCAATATAAACTTGTGCATTTATTGAAGATTTAATGACTGTCATCTCCCCCGTACCTTTACCTGACATGCAACCCCATATCATCAATGTGGAAATTTGTATGTTCTCTTCAGGCAGTCATCTTTATACATTTCATTGGAACAGCACCAATCAAAAGTTCCAGTATCATCCCCCTGCCCAATGCAGATTCGTGATTCATCACTGAATATCACTTTCATCCAGTCATCCAAGTTCATGATTGCTTTTGTTTAGTCCACTGTAACCTTGTTTTTTTTTTCTGTTAGGTGTTAATGACTGTTTTCATTTGGCTTTTCTTTATGTAAATCCCATTTCCCTTAGGTGATGTCTTACAATTTGGTCACAAACATTGAATCCAGTTTCTGCCCATTTGTTCCTCATTTGTTTTGTTGTGCATTTTCTGTTTTCAAGGCATACTGCTTTAAGTTTTCTATCTTGACTCTTTGATGTCACCCTTGGTCTGCCAGTACACTTCCCTTTTACAACCTTCCCATTTGTACTTGGTCCAGATTTTAGACACAGCTAATTAGGAACAACCAACATCTTTTGGAACATTTCGTGATTATTTACCTTCTTGAAGAAGTTTTATAATCCTCTCCTTCGTTTCAACTCAATTAAATGAACATTTTTCAAGAGTGGTGATTCCATACTTTTTGCCAGGGGTTGTATAAGCACTGCTTCTGAGAACTGCTGTACATCTGTGTTGCATGGAGTCAACCAACTTCTGGCACCTGTAAACAGGTATTCCAGCCCAGGACGATTGCACTACATTGCACAATTCCTCTGCATTTCTTGGTTTTACTTCAGAAATAGGATTTTTTATGTCACCCCACATTTTCTATTGGATTAAGGTCCAGGGGGTCCCCCCCACCCTTCCTGACAAGGCCATTTTTTGCGATACAGTGCAGCGTTACTTTAACTGACAATTGCGCTGTCATGCAGCGCTGCACCCAAATGAAATTTTCGTCCCTTTTTTCCACAAAAATAGAGCTTTCTTTTGGTGGTATTTGATTGCCTGTGTGGTTTTTATTTTTTGCGCTATAAACAAAAAAAAGACAATTTTGAGAAAAAAAACAATATTTTTGACTTTTTGCTATTAAACATGTCCAGCAAAAAATTTTAAAAATCTAATTTTGTCATAAATTTAGGCCAAAATGTATTCTGCTACATCTTTGCTGAAAAAATATCCCAATGCGTGTACATTTTTTTTTTAAATACTAGTAATGGCGACTTATAGCGGGACTGCAGTGGGCATTCTGACATTGGGGGGAACTTGGTGTCACTGACATTCCCAGTGACACCAATACAGTGATCAGTGGTAATAAAAAGCACTGACACTGTTCTAATGGCACTGGGCAGGAAGGGGTTAACATCTGGGGCGATCAAAGGGTTAACTGTGTGCTGTTTCACTATGTTGGCTGTGTGCACAAAGCAGTGTGCAGGAGCTGACGGGAGAGATCTGTTTTGTTTATACACAGGTCTCTCCCCCTCAGAGATACTTGGCGATTGCCAGGTGCTGGCGAGTAATCACCATCCGGGGCCTGGTGATTGACAGCCAAGGCCGCAAATGGCGTAGTGGGTAGGGCGCACGCCCCCCCCCCCCACTCCCACCCAGAACTACAAAATCACGTATGTATATGTGATTTTGCACACCCATGTGGTCTTGTAGCAGTATTTCTGCTAAAGGGTGACGCGGAACTGGTTGATCTTGTTGGTCTGGAACCAAGATACTGCTTGCTTACTGGTGTTTTTGGGGACATGGTCTTGTCACCCATTAACACCCATTTCAAGGGATTTCCTCTTTGGCATAAGGCAACATGACCTCTTCAAGTATTTTGATGTATTCAAACTGATCCATGATCCCTGGTATGCAGTAAATAGGCCCAACACCGTAGTATGAGAAACATCCCTATATCTTGATGTTTGCACCACCATGCTTCACTGTATTCATAGTGTACTGTGGTTTGAATTCAGTGTTTGGGGATCGTCTGACAAACTATCTGCAGCACATAGACCCAAAAAGAACAATCTTGCTTTCATCAGGCCACAAAATGTTGCGCCATTTTTCTTTAGGCCAGTCAATGTGTTCTTTGATAACCTCTTCAGCACGAGTCGGTTTTTCAACAATGGGACTTTGAGTCTTTTCCATTTTAGCTATTCTTCGATCCGTTCAAATGGTAGTTTTCCATTTTCTTCTACGTCTTTCTGATTTTGTTTGCCATTTTTAAAGCATTTGAGGTCGTTTTAGCTTAGCAGCCTATCAGTTTCTGCATATCTTTATATATGCTTTCCCCTTTCCAATCAACTTTTTAATCCAAGTACACTGTTCTTCTGAACAATGTCTGGAATGACCAGCATGTAAAACATATGCTGCCTTTGTCCTCACCTAAGGGCCACCTGTTTGACAACTGTTTTTCACAGTCTGAGTGACCTCACTAATTGAACTCCACACTGCTATTATTTTGAACACGCCCCTTTCAATTAATGATTCAGTTACACAGAATCAACAGCATGCATGTTATCATTGTGTTGGGTCTGTTGTTTTTCTATTACTGTACTTACACCTACTAGTAAATTTTTTGCCATGTAGAAATATAATTTATACCAAAAACAGTGACTGATCTGGTTAGTGATGTTTGACTTCTATTATTTTGAACAAAACTGTACATTATATTTTTTTCACACAAATGCACATCTAAAAACTACATATCTATTTTTAAATGATGCTACAGTGCTCCGCATAAATGACATCCTAATAGATTTGTCAGGACTTTTTTATTCCCGAATTGTTTATGTATTAATAAGATAAATATATTTTCTGCACAATATTGTTATATGTGTGTGTATATATATATGTGTGTGTGTGTATATATAAGCATGTATTTGTGTTTATACACATATGTGTATATGTATGTGTGTGTGTGTGTATATGTATGTATGCATTTAGCACTTTGTTTTGCACTTTAGCATTTTTTTTTATGGTTTGCATGCCTATATAAGCTTAAGTATTCAGAAAAGTATACTAACGGGGTGTTGGGGAGCACTGTTTAATTCCTTTTATTCAGTTATATTGCTTTGGGTTTCCAGAGAGAAAACAGCTGCTTCCCTTCTTTGTTTCCTTTGGGTTTAGCACCCTTATATATGTCCAGTGGTGCTTTCTATAAGAAGTAATTTTTTATAAATTCAGTTCTGACTATTTATGGTTTAGGCGTTGTAGAGTGCAGGAGATTTTAAAGGGTACCTAAACCTAAGAACATATAGCTTGCCAGTCTTAAAACGGACCCTTTCAAAAATCCTTGATTCCTCAACGAGACAACCTTTACATTTTTTCAGACAACTGCTGCCTTGTAGTTGCGTGTGAACAAGCCTGTTGGGTGTTATGTTTATGTCCTTCGGCTGTTCAATATCAATTTACCTGTGTCAAAATTAAAGCTGTGGGTGATGAATATTGATCCTTATCAAATACCAGCTATATCAAAGATCTAGCAGTTACCCATTCCAGCCAGTTATTAGTTTTCAGCTATTTTTTTTTTGTAAGGCACAACAAAAGCAATGCAATCTGACTGAAATGTTTTTGAGTGGAGTACAACTACACCATTGTTATATGCATGACCGAGCTGTAGACTCTGAAAAGTTAAAATTTTGCAATAATTACAGATTTGTTTTCAAAATGTTTTGTTGTATACTGATTTTTAGTGGTTTTCTTTCATCAGATACTTCTGGGCCCATCTACAGGAATTTCTGGTTCTCTCCCTCCACTCCCTGGAAAAGTATAATTTCCAATTAGTCCTTTAAAAAAAATTTTTTTGATTCGGTTGACTGGGAAACAGGAAATAAAGAATACCGATGCTTCCTTGGTCATCTGCCTCCTTCAGCGCTCTGCATTGAAAACATTTGCTCTACCACTAGTGCGCAATGCTATTTGCAGACAAGGGAGCTTGAGTAGCGCCTGTTTTTTCTGGTATGAATATTGTTAAGGGAGGGGTTAAAGGATAAAAAAATGCCTGTGGACAGTTCATCTTTAACATGTCGGCCAATCATTCCACAACCACATTGGCACAGACTTGATTATGTATGCTGATACTGATTTGGTGTCATTGTAAAAATATGTATAATGTATGTGGATTATATGCAGGTATGTTGTCAAGGTTTAAATACATGTTTAGCCCCCTAATCTTACACAGTACTGGCGGTATCAGTCTTTAAAGCAGATTATATGTGCCTCCAAAAATCTAGACATATACAGTGCATTTTCTATGTTTGCTAGTCTGGAGTGAGAAAATCACAATTTACACATAGTCTGTGCCTTGTAAGGAACAGTCTGCCTATAATGTGTCAGTTGTAACAAAATTTTAAATTTTTGCATTTGTAAAATTTCTGTTTAAGGATTATGAGGCCACTAAATTCCTGCCTACAGTTAGGCACATGAAAATCGGCATGAATATTTAAAACTCCCATCCAAAAGCAACTGCAGCATACTGTTCATTTACTCTCTCTGCAAGAATGTTATCATGGTATTGCCACTGTTTGACCCAGAGAAGAATGTCCATTTATTCACTGTTTTATTTATATAGCTGTAGAGGCTCCATCCATCTGCAAGACTTGTAAAGCCTGAAGTGATGACTTACTGTAGTTAAATAGTTTAAGATCTTTTTTGTGTTTTCTATTTTATTTTCAAAATATAAAACTACAATGAACAAATATACTTTTGTGTTTATTAAGGCAGTTGTTTTATGTGTCTACAGGAAACATGAATGTACACCTGGATTAAAGACCTAACAGAAGAAATGTAACAAAATAGGGTTGATTTACTAAAACTGGAGAGCGCAAAATCTGGTGCAGCTGTGCATGGTAGCAAATCAGTTTCTAATTTCAGCTTGTTTAATTAGGCATTGACAAAATAAACTGGAAGCTGATTGGTTTCTATGCAGAGCTGCGCCATACTTTGTACTCTCCAAATTTAGTAAATCAATCCCAATGTTAGAAAAGAAAATAATAAGGATATGATATTTTATAACATGGTTTTCACAAAAGTTAGAGTACATGGAAGTGCTCCACATCATCGCTGCACTTTGCAATTTATGTGCATGAAATAACATTTAGGGTACATTCACGCCAGATGTGGCAGAACTGCAAAATTGTCTCCTTGCATAATGCGTGCAGCCACAATCCTGGTATAACCCCTTGCTGTCCAGGATGTTTTTACACGTACTGTGGACATAAAGTAGTTAACCATTTGAATACCGGGCAATTTTACACCTTCCTGCCCAGGCCATTTTTCAGGTTTCAGCGCTCTCACACTTTGACAATTGCGCGGTCATACAACAATGTACCCAAACTAAAATTTTATCATTTTCTTCACACAACTAGAGCTTTCTTTTGGTGGTATTTAATCACCGCCGGGGTTTTTATTTTTTGCTAAATTATCAAAAAAAGACCAAAACTTAAAAAAAAAACACGTTTTTCTTTGTTTCTGTTATAAAAGTTTGCAAATAAATTGTTCTTCATAAATTTAGGCCAAGATGTTTTCTGCTACATGTCTTTGGTGAAAATAACCCAAATTAGGATGTATTTTTTAGTTTGTAGGAAAGTTATAGAGTTCACAAACTATGGGATATATCTGAATATTGATCAATCCTGAAGTACTGACAGCCAATCTAATTTCTTGAGGTCCAAGAATGTCAGAACAGTACAGATATCCCCCAAATGACCCCTTTTTGCAGAGTAGACAGTCTGACGTACTTCATAAGAGGCATTGCGAGTTTTTTGAAGTTTTATTTTTTTCGTCATAATTTTTCGAAAAATGCAAAAAATTATTATTTTTTTTTTTTACATACTGTCACCAGTGCAGTAAGTGTCATCATATAACTGGCATGGCGGTGATCAGGGACACTGACTGGTGACAGTATGGAAAAAAAATATATTTTTTTAATTTTTTTTATTACATTTTTTTTTTCTTTTTTTTAAGATTGTTTTTTCATATTTCACTATGTCCAAAGTAGTACTTGGGGAAGTGATCAGTATTTTTTTTTTTTTTTTTTACACAATTTGCTTATAGCAAAGAATTACTTTGCTATAAGCAAGCATTTACTTGAATGACATCGATTCATTCAGGGTTTTTTTTTTGTTTTTTTGTTTTTTTTGTGCTTAGCTGTGATTTGGCCACAGCTAATCACATGACATGTGCATGTGATTAGCTGTGACCATTCACAGCTAGAGAGTGGTATACAATGGATGGCATGAATAAAGCCATCCATTGTATACAACTGTCATGTGACCTGCTGTGATTGGTCACAGCAGGTCACATGGTACCGGCAATGGGGCCGATACTCAGATCTGTCATGGGCCGTGTCTGAGGTACATGGCCGGTGACAGATCGCGCCGCTGCGTGGCTCTGCAGGAGTGCAAACTGCGCATGTGTGGGAGGATGCCATTTGGCAGCCAACCCGGAAGTGCAGTACATTTTGCCAGCCACCTTTTGGCTATTGGCCGGGCGTGTACTGGTTAATAGACTCCAAGAAATTGATTTTTCGGTAAGTACAAAAATCCTATTTTCTTTCTCGTTCATTAAATGATGCAGGATCAGAACTAAATTGTGGTGTCCAAAAGTAGTCCAACTGAGTAATGGGCAGCAGCAAAAAAAAGTCCCCATAACAGTGTAAACACTGGGGGTAGCCTGCAGCTCCAAGAGCTGTCTGGGCGATCTTCTGGCTGAACCTTGCATCAGCTGAGGCCTGAATTTACCTGGTAAAACTTAGAAAATGTATGATCAGATGACCAGGTGGTGGAGAAACAGATGCCTGATTCCAGAAAACCCATGAAGCAGATCTATTAGAGTGTGCCTTGACAAGAAAAAGTACCTCCTCTTTAAACTCATAGGCTTGAATGATCATCGTTCTGAACTATTGAGAGATGGTGGAGTGAGAAGCTGTTTACCATTTAGGGCAACATTAAGAATGACTAAATAAAGAATCAGTTTTTCTAATGCACGCACCTGCTGCAAGGCTAGTCCTACACGTTAATCTCTTGTTCAGCCCCTCAGCTGAATGAGAGAAATCAGATTTCCAGTGTTAATTTTGATGTCAAATTTCAATTTAGTTTTAGTCATAGTCTGACTAAAATGGCATTTTAGTTTGTCGTATTTTAGTCGTCTGAATTGTTTGTTTTAGTTGACTAAAATCTACAGTACATTTTAGTCGATTAAAATGTAATGGGTTTAGTTAAATTGTAATGCATTATTTAAGAATTTCTCTAGAATTTCCAAACTCATTATGTACTCCTGGAGTAAAAATCTAATAACGTTATTATTTATGGTAATAAGGTTTGAACATGCACTACAGAAACAGTTAGTTGTTGTGATATATAACCAGTGTTAATTTTGACGACAAATTTCGATTTAGTTTTAGTCAGTCTTTTGACTAAAATGCCATTTTAGTTTTAATTGTATTTTAGTCATCTGAATTATTTTCATTTTAGTCGACTAAAATAGTGTTAAGTTTGTCGACGAAACTAACACTTTAGATTTCCCCATCCACACAGAGTGAAAGGAGGAATCTCCCTTACCAGCTATTGTATTCTGCCAGCCACTGCTCTCATGGCTGCCTGAATACCCAAACAGTTACTGCATCTGATTGGCTGCTGTCACTGTTGGGTTGAGAATTCCCCACCAGGCTTTGTTTATTTTTCTATGGTGCTAGAATGTTTAGTTGTCAAGATCTGGAATGGATTTGGGCAAACAAGACTATCTTAAATAAAGCTACCATCAAGCCTAGAACTCTCCTGCAAAAGCGAAAAGTGGGAAGGCTCCCGGATAGGAGGGAGTTGGGTATTTGTCTTTTGAAAGAAATTCTTTGGACTGAACAGTATCCAGAATGAGACCCAGGTATGGAAAATCATTATTTGGTTCCAGTGCTGATTCTGGACCAAACAATTGCTTGATAGAGTCAGTGCTGACTGGTCCCTCAACAGGAGATTGACCAGGTATTCTAAAACAGGAATGCCCTAGGAGTGTAGTAAAGCAATACTGGAGCCAATACCCCAGTGAACACTTGGGGTGTGAAGAACAGACCAAATGGAAGGGCAGCAAACTGATAGTATTGCGTGACTATCACAAAGTGAGGATAGCATTGGTGCACTGGAAATATGAGGACATGCATGTATACATCCTTGATGTTCACAGAGCCTAGAAAATATCCCTGGTGAGGGGATGCAATGATAGACTGTGAATTCCATTAAAAAATTTGTAGAAGTGGATGAAGACAAGAAGGATTTTAGATCCAAGATGAGAACAATGCCGTCTTTTGGTTTGGGAACAGTAAACAGGTTAAGTTAAAAACTCTGAAACTGGTTGCTGGAACAATGGTAATGACTCCCTGACATGAGAGCTTGTAGAGCAGCATGGAGGGCTGCTAGCCTATGCTCAGACACAGGTAGGTTGGATAACCTAAAGCAGGGTGGAGGCTGAGAATAAAACTCTAGCTTGTAGCCTCTGAACCATGTATCCAAGGTGCATGCTGACCAGGTGTCCGCAAAGGTCAACAGACAGCCCCCTCCACTTTGGAAAGTTGGAGCATCCATTCAGTGTGAAGTGGATTTGTTTGCAGGTTTGGATGTTTTGAGAGCCCAGGGGTTGCAGTGGAATGGGATGCCTGTCTTTCATCTGGTTTTGGAATGGGAGACTTGGAGGAAACAAAATTAACTTTTATTTTTTTTTTCTTTTCATCAGGCAGGAAAAGTTTTCCCAGTTTGAGGCCTAGGCCTCTTGTTGAGATAAAAGGGTACTCTTACTGCCAGTGACATCTTTAATAAAAATTGTCCAAAGAAGCATCAAAGAGCAGTTATCTGTCAAAAGACCTTCATATCAATCGTTCTTTGCATTGTTGTTCCGCAGACCAACAGAGAGTTCTCATCAACTGCAAGGAGGCTTAAACAGGAAATGAAAGGGAAAATATTCACTAATCCATATACACCCAATAGTGTAATGCAGCAGGCATAATTTCTAAGTGCGTCTGGTCCCTCCCATGTCTGACAAATTGACATGACCGATATGGCAGGTGGCATTGCGAGCCCTGCCAGGGAGAACAAGGATTTATATAAAATGTATCTTTTCTGGGTTACTGTAATTCTCCTTTTAGTGCCCGTTCAAACCATACCCGCACTAGAATTGCACAGGAATGCACTGTGCGTTCCTGTGCGATTTAACACGCATCCAGAATGCACTGCTTTCTCTTTCGCTCATTGACGGGCACAGCTCTTCTAACTCTTGGTGAGTTATAACGCCACCTACAGGAGTAGGACACTAGGCAGAAAAGAACTCTGCACCGCCTATTGACCGTCCCAGCTGGTATAAACCCCTCTCTGCTTTAGGCAATCCAGTCATTCTGCCTAGTGTTTAGGAGCTAGGACCTAGCTCCCTGCTGGGACTTCTGGTTCCATAGTCTTTTTTTCTCCCTTTTTTCCTGTCACCCCAGTCTGGCCAGCATGTGCATGCAGACCTTTAGCTAAGCACTGGGTTGCCCGTGACATGCCCCATCCTGGACTGGCGCAGGCCAGTGAGTTAAACCTCTCACGGGGACACATGAATGGGCGTTTGAGTCCATGTCACAGTGCTACCCAGACCAACAGGCCTTCCCACTTCAGCAGGTCTGAGTTGCTATTCTGGGTACTTAGAATTGAAGCATCTTCCCCGCAGCCCCCCCTCCCCCAATCCTAGGGTCCTGCAGAGACCGCACACAGTACAGGCTGCTCCTGGGGACACTTTCCTTGCTATGCCAGGTGCACGGGGGTTCCCTCAGTCGCTGTGCAGTGTAGGGGGGCGCCAGGTCTGGTTCATGGGGGAATGCCCTCCTCCCATTGTTTCCTTGGTTGACATAACCACGTTGTGGGGCGGACGCATTTTGTGGTGTCACGTCCAGCATTGGTGGCTCTTGCTCGGTGATTCAGCATGGAAAAGATGAGCATTTGATTGTATCATCCTTTTACATACCTGTAGTACCCATCTGTGGTTGTCAGGCTCCCTGTGGAGCAGTTGCATCCTTGGCTACGCTCGCAGTCAAACATAGGGGCTGGTGGCGCACTGTTTACCCCTATGCTTCCTAAGAGGAAGAATGCCTTGGGGGCCCATGGTACAGTGGCCATCCCCTTTGGTGCACATGAACTGGCCAAGCAGGTTTGGACTCCGGCATACTTGACTGAATTTGTGTCCAGGGCTTGGGAGTGTCCAAAGTAGCCCTTTTTTATGGTTCCGTGGTACGTTTCCCCTTTGCGGAGGCCCCTCTGGTGCAAGCGTGCTTCTGATGTAGGCATTTCCCTCCTTTTAGCGTCCTGCAGATTGCAGGGCAAGTTTGGTTATGTGCTCTAGGTTTACAGTTGTGTGGTTGGTGTTGCAGCCTGTGTTGGCCACATCCCTGGTGTCTCATATGATTCTAGATGGGCAGTACGGCTAACCACTGGACGTGCAGATCAGGTGCGTGTGCATCTGGCAGACCAGTTGGTCCAGGGCCTGAAGTATGTGTGTGATGCCTCCTCAGGTGCTGCTCTGCTCTTTAAAAGCTCTCCGTCTCTACGATGGTGCTTCGGATCAAATGCTGGGCCGCTGCCCATGCTTTAAACAGGGCCCTGGCGGACCTGCCCTTCCAGGGGGATGTGTGCTTGGTGCTACCTTAGACAACTTCTTCAGGTACCTCACGGGCAAGAGGACCTTTCTCCCATGAGCCAAGATGGGGAAGGAATTGCTTTGGAAATTACAGGCCTTCCTTCTTTGCACACTAGAGTCTTGTTTCTTTTCACTCCTCTGGCTCCTCTGATTAGTGCTCCAAGCCTTCAAGTCCCCCTCACTCCTGGAGCCATAAGTATTCCAGGCCCACAGATAAGTCCACCTCAACATGTAGGTTTCCTGGGTAGGGAGTTGTCTTGCTAGGCTTGGGTCTGTGGACCTCCCTCCTTTTCCCGACAAATAGGTCCCCGAACTGGTTGTGTCTGGCCACGAAGTGGAATAGCTTCTTATCCACTAGAGCTATTCTTTCCCTCCACTTTTCATCCCACACCATTGCTCCTTGAGGCCCTGTGCTGTGCAGTACAGGCCCTGCTTCACCAAAGAGTGCTTCTACCTGTACCCATGACTGACCGATTCTGATGTTTTTACTCAACTCTGTTTATGGTCCAGAGAAAGAACAGAACTTCTCTGATCCTGGGCCTGTAGGCCCTGCATTGCCTTGTGCTGGTCTGGAGGTTCAAGCTGGAATCCATCAGTTTGGTTGCGGCTTGCCTTCTTCAGGGCTTTATTCTAGCATCCATAGACATCAAGGAAGAATGCCTGCTCATTTGCTATGTGGGAAGGACATCAGCAATTCCTATGCTTGTATATTATCTAGTTGTAGTTCTCTATTTTTGGGCTAGCTTTGACTCCCCAGGTGTTCTCCAAGGTTCTGGCTCCACTCCTAGCGTTGCTGAGACAATGAGGGCTCGCCGTGACTGTTTTTTTGGACGTCCCGCTCCTGCGAGCGAACTCCCTGGTAATTCTGATGGACAGCAGAACTTTGGATGGGTCTTGAACCTCAAGAAGTCTGCCCTGTCCAGGAGACTGGAGTCTTTGGCCTGCTCCCAATCAAGAATCAGGCACAAAGTGTTTCTGCTGGTTGTCAAACCCCGGAAACTTTGGACAGTGGTCCAACTGTTCTTGTCCTACAACAGCTCTTCCCTGAGGTCTTTCGTACAGGCTGTGGGCCTTATAGTGTCCACTTTAGAGGTGGTCCTATATGCACAGTTCCAAACCAGCATGCTGCAGGAGGACACCCTGTCCACATGAAATGAATCCGCAGCCTCCCTGGACAACTGTATTGTCTGAAACAGTCGATGAGGGCCTCCCTCCTATAGATGGGAGTTTTCAGTTCCCTGCCTGTAGGTCAGGAAGTCCTTTCTTCCCCTTCTTTTGGTTTATGACCCCGACGGATGCCAGTCTGGCTGGGGAGGTGTCCTGAATTTGAGATCTGCATGAGGGCTTTGGATTCCTGAAGAAGCTTGCTTGTCCATCAATGCACTGGAGCTGTGAGCGTTTAGGTTCTCTCTGGAGCATTGAATGCACCTTCTCCGGAGGCTTATGATTCAAAGTCTGATGGATGATGCTGCCACAATTGCCTATGTCAATCACCAGGGTGGTACAAGAAGTGTGGCACTTCTTGTAGGGGCAGGCCGGCATGTTCTGGCTTTCTCCGCCGTGCACATTCCTGGCATCAAGAATTACCAGGCGGATTACTTCAGTCATCAGTCACTGGCTCAGGGGGAGTAGTCCCTGCACCCAGGTGTGTTTCATCAGCTCTGCCTTTGGTGGGAACCCCAGACGTAGATCTGCTGGAGCCCTGCCTTGCCAGGAAGATGTTGCGGCTTACATGCGGAACTCCTGTTGGATGCAACGACTGTGCTGGTGGCGTTGTGGGACCAGTATCATCTCATTTAAGCCCTTCCTCCTCTCAGGCTGCTCCCTAGTCTGCTGCACAGGATATAGACCGAAAGGATTCTGGTGAGTCCAGACTGGTATGTGGGAAACCGTCGTGGTGCAGCAGGTCGCAGTCACCACCTGGAGACTGCCCCGTCTGGAGGACTGCTGATTCCAGGTTTTAGGCTCTTGCCCTGCATTACTGTCTCTGGCCTTGGGGGCGTGGTTTTTCCTAGTCAAAGTTTGTGAAACAGGGTGTTGTTCCCTACAGTGTTGGTGGCTCGTGTGTATGTCTCTTGGAGGATATCATCATGTCTGGAAGGATTATATTGCCTAGTGCAAGGCTCTGGGTGTTCCTCCAAGTCCCTGCTTGGGTGCTGGTCTTTCTTTAACATGGCATTAACTGAATTCTTGCTATAAGTACCATTACTAGTCTTGTTTTCCACCTCACTGTCTTGTTTCAGTGTGCCTGGGTTGTGTACCTCCTGCTTTGCGCTATTCGTCTAGGAGTTCATTGTCTAGCGTGCCCTGTGCGTTCCCTTTTACCATCACAGAACCTGAAATTGGTGTTTCTGCGAAGCAGGTGTCTGCACTGGTGGTCTTCTCTTATAAGTCCCTCTATTTTATCCTAGACATGGATAGGATGGTTCTTCATTGCTGCCCCTCCTTTGTACCAAAGGTGGTGCTGTACTTTTGCCTGAGGATATTGTCCTGCCTTCCTTATACCCATGGCCATATACAGTGGGGCAAAAAAGTATTTAGTCAGCCACCAATTGTGCAAGTTCTCCCACTTAAGATGAGAGAGGTCTGTAATTGGCATCATAGGTAGACCTCAACTATGAGAGACAAAATGAGAAAAAAAATCAGACAATCACATTGGCTGATTTGGAAAGAATGTATTTACAAATTATGGTGGAAAATAAGTATTTGGTCAATATCAAAAGTTCATCTCAATACTTTATTTATCCTTTGTTGGCAATGACAGAGGTCAAACATTTCCTGTAAGTCTTCACAAGGTTGGCACACACTGTTGCTGGTATGTTGGCCCATTCCTCCATGCAGATCTCTAGAGCAGTGATGTTTTGGGGCTGTCGCTGGGCAACATGGACTTTCAACTCCCTCCAAATGTTTTCTATGGGGTTGAGATCTGGAGACTGGCTAGGCTAATCCAAGACCTTGAAATGCTTCTTACGAAGGCACTCCTTCGTTGCCCGATCGGTATGTTTGGGATCATTGTCATGTTGGAAGACCCAGCCACGTTTCATCTTCAATGCCCTTGCTGATGTAAGGAGGTTTGCACTCAAAATTTCACGATGCATGGCCCCATTCATTCTGTCCTGTACATGGATCTGTCGTCCTGGTCCTTTTGCGGAGAAACAGCCCCAAAGCATGATGTTGCCACCCCCATGCTTCACAGTAGGTATGGTGTTCTTTGGATGCAACTCAGCATTCTCTCTCCACCAAACACAATGAGTTGTGTTTCTACCAAACCGTTCTATTTTGGTTTCATCTGACCATATGACATTCTCCCAATCTTCTTCTGGATCATCCAAATAATCTCTAGCAAACTTCAGACGGGCCCGGACATGTACTGGCTTAAGCAGGGGGACACATCTGGCACTGCAGGATCTGAGTCCCTGGCGGCATAGTGTGTTACTGATGGTAGCCTTTGTTATGTTGGTCACAGCTCTCTGCAGGTCATTCACTAGGTCCCCCCCTGTGGTCCTGGGATTTTTGCTCACCGTTCTTGTGATCATTTTGACCCCACGAGGTGAGATCTTGCGTGGAGCCCCAGATCGAGGGAGATTATCAGTGGTCTTGTATGTCTTCCATTTTCTAATTATTGCACCCACAGTTGATTTGTTCACACCAAGCTGCTTGCCTATTGCAGATTCAGTCTTCCCAGCCAGTGCAGGTCTACAATTTTTTGTTTCTGGTGTCCTTCGACAGCTCTTTGGTCTTCACCATAGTGGAATTTGGAGTGTGAATGTTTGAGGTTGTGGACAGGTGTCTTTTATACTGATAACAAGTTCAAACAGGTGCCATTGATACAAGTAATGAGTGCAGGACAGAGGAGCCTCTTAAAGAAAAAGGTACAGGTCTGTGAGAGCCAGAACTCTTGCTTGTTTGTAGGTGACCAAATACTTATTTTCCACCATAATTTGCAAATAAATTCTTTCCAAATCAGCCAGTGTGATTGTCTGGATTTTTTTTCTCATTTTGTCTCTCATGGTTGAGTTCTACCTATGATGCCAATTACAGGCCTCTCTCATCTTTTTAAGTGGGAGAACTTGCACAATTGGTGGCTGACTAAATACTCTTTTGCCCCACTGTATATGGCCTCACATGCCTGACAAAGGGGTCTTGCACGGCTCCAAAACATTGCACTTTTCTTTGTGATGTGATCTTTTTGGAATAAAAATCTTTTTGGACCATATAGAGATCCATGGTGTGCTGGCGAATATGTACATTTGCTTATACCCATAGCCGTCACATCATGAAGGGGTTTGCGTTGCACTTCTTGGCTGTGGTCTTGGTGGTTTGTGTATGCCTGTCCACCGCCGCCTCCTGCTGGAGGTCACATTCTCTTTTTATGCTCACAGACAGCCTATCAGAAGGCCTGGCAGCCTCCTGTGCCACAAAATCCCACTGGATCTGGCAGACACCTGTTCAGGCATGCATCGTTCAGGGGCAGGCTATGCCCTTTACCAATATAGCACATTCCTCTAGGTAGATTAGTGCTTCCTGTGTTTGGCATCTGGCTCATGTGTCTCAGGTTTGCGAGGTGACTTCCTGGTGGTCTGTGTGCACTTTTGCAAACTTTTCAATGCATTTTCAGATGCTTGTTTGAGCTGAAAGTTAATTGACGGACACAGCACCTGCCCCTCCGTTTAATTTAATTTTTTTTTTTTTTACTTCTGACATTGCTTTGTGACTAACTGGATTGCCTATAGCAGAGAGGGGGTTTATACCAGCTAGGACTACCAATAGGCGGTGCTGAGTTATTTTCTGTCTAGTGTTCTACTCCTGTAGGTGGTGATATAACCCTATTGCCAAGATTTAGAAGAGCTGTCTATCAATGAACTCAGAGAAAGGGATTTTAAAGTAACAAAAAATTCAGTTTTTGCGATTTGCAGCAGGTGTCAATAAAATGTTAATGACATGCTAAACCCAGTGCATTTGCCTACACCCGCCTGCACCAGATCGCATAGTACTTTTATACCATATGATTCGGTTATAGTGCGTTTTAAGTAGTACATGCACTACTTTTTGCACGGTGCAGTGCAATTTGAGCCCATTAACCTCTTCCCATCCGGCCTATGGCCGAATGGCGGCCAGCAAAATCCCTCACCTTTCTGGGTGGATGCCATATGGCGTCTTTTTGGGCATGCGTGGCTGCGCGATCTGTCACCAGCTGTGTACCTCGGCCACGGCCGATGACAGGTCTGAGTACAGGCCCCATTGCCGGTACCATGTGACCTGCTGTGACCAATCACAGCAGGTCATGTGACAGTTCTATACAATGGATGGCTTTATTCATGCTAGTGTGTCTAGCTGTGAATGGTTACAGCGATCACATGCACAAGCTGGGCCAATCACAGCCCAGCTGTGTCATGTGATTAACTGTGGCCAAATCACAGCTAAGCACGAAAAAAAAACCCCTGAATGAATCGATGTCAAAGTCATTCTTTGCTATTAGGAAATTGAGTAAAAAAAAAAAAAAAATACTGATTACTATGGTAACATTGTACTACTTTGGTCATAGTGAAATCTTAAAAAAAAATCTTAATAAAAAAATAAAAAAAAAAAAATTTTTTTTCATATTGTCACCAGTCAGTGTCCTTGATCACTGCCATGCCAGTTATATGATGACGCTGTACTGCACTGGTGACAGTATGTAAAAAAAAATTGTGAAAATAATTGAAATTTTTTCATTTTCTGAAAAATTATGACAAAAAAAATAAAACTTCAAAAAACTCACCATGCCTCTTATGAAGTACGTTGGACTGTCTACGCTGCAAAAAGAGGTCATTTGGAGGATATCTGTACTGTTCTGACATTCTTGGACCTCCATGAATTAGATTGGCTGTCAGTACTTCAGGATTGATCAATATTCAGATATATCCCATAGTTTGTGAACTCTATAACTTTCCTACAAACTAAAAAATACATCCTAATTTGGGTTATTTTCACCAAAGACATGTAGCAGAATACATCTTGGCCTAAATTTATGAAGAACAATTATTTATTTGCAAACTTTTATAACCGAAACATAGAAAAACGTGTTTTTTTTTCAAAATTTTCGGTCTTTTTTTTTTAAATTATCAAAAAATAAAAACCCCAGCGGTGATTAAATACCACCAAAGAAAGCTCTAGTTGTGTGAAGAAAATGATAAAATATTAGTTTGGGTACAATGTTGTATGACCGTGCAATTGTCATTCAAAGTGTGAGAGTGCTGAAAATTGGCCTGGGCAGGAAGGGGGTAAAAGTGCCCTGTATTGAAGAGGTTAATGGGCTTGAAATTGCACCGCCCAGGAACGCATAGCATGTTCCTGTGCAATTCTGCCAGTTTGGTGTGAACCTGCCTGGAAGCAGTATCATTACAAAAACAAAAACCTTGCATCCCTCTAAGTACCCATGTAGCATTCTGTTCCATTGACATCTGTGCTGTTGTTAAGAAATGAAAGCACATTTTTATATCTGTTAGGACTGGCTGTAACTCCACCCCCATCCTGAAGCTAAAAGTATGGGTGTGCCTATGGAAAGGGGGAGGGAGGTATAGCCATCACTGAAGTCACTTCCCTTTTTACTGTTTTTCATTGGATCCCCTCTACTTTTCAAATGGGCTCAGAAAACATTTTGGAGGTGTAAATACCTTCTTAAGAGTTTCTTAATCTCTCTACTGAATAGCCTAATGTAAGGAATGTACTGGAAATGTTTCAAGAGTCTTGGGGTCTTTTAGCTATCCAGACTGGTAACTAGTGATTTCAGCCAGGTGCTGCTATGTCTCAACACGTGTGCCACCTCAGTTAGATGCAATATGGTATCTTTAGCTTGGGGCTATGTCAGAAAGGTTGGAAATCTTCAGATATAACCTCATCCAGAAAAGACTCTTCATCCTACACCCCATTTGCAGCAGAAGGCTCAGAGGTTGCCACTGCTGTGGGAATAAGATGCAAGAGGGGACGAAGTAGAATCCACTACTATGGTAACAATTTTATTCATAAAATCTAGTCTAGTTGTAGAAAACTCCACATTATGGAGGGAAAAGTGTGTGGTTGTATAGGGGGCGGCGGTTAATGAGTCAGGTCCCTGAGGAGGGACAATGCAATCAACCCCAGAGCTGTTAGTGGATCTTGAAAGCTAGAGAAGCTTGTTGGAACCTCTACCATTGCATTTCGGATCCAACATGTACTGTAATTAAGTCAGCTAATAACACCAATTACAAACCTTGCTTACTCATAAACCAGTTGCTGAGAGCAGAATAGCTAAATAATGACTGGAGGTGACTGTAGGATGCAGTATGGACAAACCAAGGCAACAACCACATCTCCCTTGCATTGTAGCAATATTGGGAAAAACTACCTTATGCTGAAGGTGGGAAGAGATGGTGTAGAGCAGCATTTATTTCTGCAACTCCTTGATCCTTTTTGTGGAGACTAATAGCATGGGGAAAAAAAACAATGCTGCCACAAGCCACACCAGAGGAAGCAGGAACTCAGGGAGCTGAACAAGCAGCATAGAAAATAGTGGGATTTGGGTTCCTGGAGAACTTGATGGACTTTACAGTTGACTGCTGGCGCTACTGTAGGAATAGACTGTATCTAAATGTGGAAGACGCAGCTCTGGTGGGAAAGAAAATGCTTAGAAGATTTCTAGAGGAGTTTTATAGCTGTAAAATGTGGCAAAAAGGCGGTAAACCAGCATTTTTGGACTTTTTTAACCAAAAAACGTTGCTAAAAAATGCAAACACAAAAAAATGCTGAAAAACTCACATTTTTAACATGATTTTACACAGCTAACGTTACCAGCGTTAAAAACGCCCAGTGTGCATAGAGCCTAAAACAAAATTTAAAAAAATATACACGCACATGCTAGAGGACTAGCAAAAAAATGGAAGAGCTGGAAATTCTGTTACTCAAGGATTTTGACTTTGTGCGAGTATCAGAAATCTGGTTGAACAGCTCACATGATTGGGCTGCGAATATCTAAGGGTACACTCCTATTTTGAAAATACTAACAAGAGCCAGGTGCTGTGGAGTGTATAATCATATAAAAACACCTTTTATGGAGGTGTGCCTTTAATAGAAGAATGGAGCATAACAGGGTAAATTATGGTAAATGCACAAGCATGTGGCTTTAAGATGCCAGGTATCCTGAAGGACGGCCCGTCCGCTCAGAGGGGAGCTGTAGAGGAGAAGAATGCCTGTCAAGCAGGGACCATGTGGTCGCGACGTCCCGGGTGACGTCACCGTGATGTCAGGGAGACGGAGGGGAGGAACCCACGCTGAAGCCACAGGTTAGGAAGAGGCCATTTGCCAGGACATGTTTTGCGTGCATCTGCTTTCTCAAATCGGTGATAGGTCTGGCAAGCAGGAATTTTATAGGAGACCCGCACGGCAAGGAGGCCGGCTTATCCACAGGGGGGATGTGGTTAGAGCGGATAGCTCGTCCCACCTTACACTCAGATTTATAATTAACACAGGATCGGAGCTCTATTTATAATATATATCAATACAAAACACAAAGAGGAGGCTTAAATCACATGGAATAAGAGAAGTATAACAAGCCAAGGAAATAAATGATAATTTTGTATATTGTTTTCAACCGGGATCCACTCTAAAGGGGGATGCTTGACCGGAATGGCATGGATCATAACAAAATAATCAATGTTAATTAAATTAAAAACAAGGTCTATGGGGGCGTGTCCAAGATGGCGATCGGAGCGGCCGCATAATCCGGAGCTCCGTCGCCGACCTATACAATCCACCGCCATCCGTGCTGCTGCTGACCACGGCGGAGCGGCTGGATCCTTGGGTGCTTCCCCTGTGCCTGGGAGAGAAGCCCCGGGGGATATCTCCGCCATCTGTGGCGGTGGATGCGCGCGGCCTAGCGCGGCCGCATGGTCCGTGACTCCGGAGGTTTCTGCCTGCATCCGCTACCATCCGGGCGGCGGCGGATCCCCCTGAGACATTGGTGACATCCTCTGCATCCCCTGGACCTGGGGAAGAGACGGCGCAGCATATTGCCGTTCCCTGTGGCTGCGGCCTACTGCATCCGGACCGGACCTCCTCCCCCTCACATCCGAGCTACGGTGAGTGCAGGAGGCTGGTAGACACTGACCATCCTATCCCCTTTGACATCTCGGGAGACGGGGCTCCCGCCCACCACTCCAGGGACCCAGTTCCTCTGTGATTGAGGCCTTTGCTGGGCCCAGAAACCCACTGAGGCCTATATACTGCCCTGGAGGGGTGCATGGGCTGACTATATTTGCCCTGGAGGATTCTTGGGCCATCATGAGGGATCCTCTGTCCTATACTTGCCCCCCCCGTTCATCCCAGACCCTGGAGCTATTAATGGGGTGCACCACGGCCTATGTCTACTCTACATCCTCATGGCTTGCTAACTGTATTTACAATATAAAGTTTTTTCGGATAAGCTTGACAGCGTTTATGTAAATACAACCCTAAACCTGATTCGGGCGTTATAGGTCCCCTGGGGTCATTATCTCCTTTTATCATCCGATTTCCAGTTGATCACCCCCGGGAAACTCTCTGTATGCCGTCCACCAAAAAAAAGAAGGGACAAGCTCAAAAGTCCCTCACTACATATCTACTTAAGACACACGAGATTTGCAACATGTCTCTAGGTGACGCAGAACGAGCATCCCTATCCGAACCCATGCGGGATATCACAGCTCCTTCATTAACTCTGGTCAGTGAAGATGCACAGCAACTTACAAAGGGTGACCTGGAATCTTGCTTGGAAACCATGTACACCAAATTGGCTGCCAAATTCCAATCAGAATTACACAAAAGCACTAATGTTCTCTCTCAGGAAATAGCCACATTGGGCTCTAGAACCGATCGCTTGGAAACTAAACATGATGAACTTAGCCTGGCCTATGGGGACCTTTCCAGAGAACATGATCATCTACAAACGGCCTTTTTACAATTGCAGGCACAGGTTGAAGACCTTGATAATCGCAACCGCAGAAATAATCTGCGAGTCAGGGGAATTCCGGAATCTGTTTCTGATCTCTCACAAACCGTTACCAAGCTATTCAAATCTCTCCTTCCGGATCGCAGCCCCGGATCCTTTACCTATGATCGCATCCATAGAGCCCTGCGCCCTAAACCCCTTAGTGATAAACCGCCTAGGGACATTGTTCTGTGTCTAAAGGATTTCCTGATTAAAGAAGACATACTCAGAGCTGCTCACAACACTCCAACGATCTCCTTTGAAGGCTCGGTTTTACAAATTTTTCCAGATGTTTCTCCGGCTACATTGGAGAAGCGCGGGAAAATGAAGGAGGTTACAACGGCTCTTTTTTCAGCTCGTATCCGTTATAAATGGGGCTTCCCTTTTAAGTTGATAGTTCCACATAATGGGAGCACATATATTGCTACATCCCTTCCTGAGGGCAGAGAGATCCTGACCAATTTGGGCCTGGCGGATGCCCCATCGCCTCGGCGTCCCCCCTCTACACCTCGTGTCTCTCCTATCTGGCACACTCCATCTCCACGGAGGGAAAGGAGGAGGGCCCGACAAGAACTGGGCTGATGGGACCATGCCTTCCTGCCTATTATTACTTGCATCGATGATCCTGGTCAGCGGTTTCCCTTGATTGGGATAGGAGGCAACCCACGGGGTGTCTATTGTTCAGCACCCCCTACACCTTGGGGATATATATATGTGTTTTTGTGGACGCTGTTGAGCTGTTTCTGTGTTTATATAGACTATATATGCTTTCTCGTTGATAACTGGATGTGTTTAAGTCTAACAAGGGTCTTCGGGCCCTCTGAATATCGCCCACTGATTCATGGCCTCACAACTCTTGGACACGTTACCCCACCCTGCCTCCTGACATGACCGGAGGAATCACCGCCCGATTATGGGGTGACGGCTCCGTTTTTCATGTGTTATGGAGACAGGGTTTGGGCCCAATTGGCCCTTTGATGTTGAAATTTTTTGTTTTTTCAGGTACAGCTAATTGCATACCTGATCCATGTCTCTCAGTTACTCTTTTCATTGTCGCAGCTATCATTGCTTCACTTTTACTGTTTTTTGTCTTTTTTTTCCTTAAAAATTTCGTACATGATGTTGGCTTGATGCCGGTGT
This sequence comes from Staurois parvus, assembly GCF_062004578.1. Taxonomy (NCBI): domain Eukaryota; kingdom Metazoa; phylum Chordata; class Amphibia; order Anura; family Ranidae; genus Staurois; species Staurois parvus. The sequence continues at coordinate 15,323,815 of NW_028318078.1, read as the reverse complement.
TTGGACGTCACGACCCCCATTTTGGGGTCTGGATGTCCCCCAGACTCGTAATGCTACCCGTAAATCTATTTGTTATGGACTTGAAGGTCCTTACACCTAGCCAAATAATTCGAGTATATGTCTTGTCAATGTGTATTTTTTTGCTGATGGTAATAATTTTTGCATATTATGGCAATTCAATGTATCTCGCATAATGTCCAGGGTTTCAACTCGCCAAACAAGCGCAAAACAGCCTTTCTCCAGTATAGGCGATTAGGGGCTAAAATTATTTTATTGCAGGAAACACATTTTGCAGCCGCAAAACACCCAACATATTTTCACAAATCCTATAGACAAGGGTATTATACTTTACACTCCTCCAAGAGTAGAGGGGTGGCCATTTTTCTGCATAATTCAATCCCCTTTGAGGTTCAACATGTGTACCGTGATCCAGACAGTAGGTTTATTATTCTTAAGGGCACCCTTTCAGGCCGAGAACTTACAATAGCAAATGTCTACGCACCGAATTCGGCACAAGCTACCTTTTTCTCAAAATTTTTTGATGTTCTTGATAGATTTCTGTCACCCCATCTATTGGTGGGTGGTGATTTCAACCTGGTAGCAAATCCTCTTTTGGACCGTAGCTCACTCTTGCACTCTTCCCACGCCTTCCCAAAATCACTTACTAAAAGACTAGAGGCCTTCCAGTTAGTAGATGCCTGGAGGGCGCATAATGTAGGAGCTAGAGAATATTCATTTTATTCTCACCCACATGACTCTTATGCTAGATTAGACTATATTTATTGCACCCCTATTTTATTAGCAAACTCTAGGATAGCGAACATCCACTTGAGTCCTTGGTCGGATCACAATATTATAGCCTTGTCTATCACATGTATGGGACTTGCACCCACTCCCTTCTCATGGAGACTCAATGATTCTATGCTTACGGATGTTGACTCCCGCCATGAAGTAGCTGCATCTATTTTGGAATATTTTCAATCTAATTCGACTCCTGATATTTCTCCAGCCACATTATGGGTAGCCCATAAGGCGGTCCTACGAGGCCGCCTTATTTCTATGGCTTCATCCAGAAATAGAAAACGATGGCAGCAAATTCTGCTTCTTACCCGAGAGTTGGAAGCACATTACCGAAGTCATATTGCTAACCCATCTCTTCTTAATAAACAGTTACTATCTCAAAAGCGCTTAGAATTGAATACTCTGCTATCCCAAAAAACTGAAAAAGCTCTCCGCTGGTCAAAAGCCACATTTTTGTTACATAGCAACTCGGCTTCCACTATGTTTGCAAGGAAACTGAATCACTCCATGCGCCCCCCACATATTTATAAATTGCGTACTAACTCGGGTGCTATTTCATCTCTGCCTCAGGAGGTTTTGGGCATTTTTGAAAACTTTTATTCTAACCTATTAGCCCCTCCACGGTCGGACTCTGTTTCACCAGCAGCCTCGTGGCTAGATTCTATACCCCTCCCTGCTCTCACACCTTCCCAAGTTGCTTCTCTTAATGCCCCCTGCACTCTGGAGGAGATAACTCGTGCAATTAGCACCCTGAAAAGCTCTACTGCGCCAGGTCCAGACGGGTTCACTGCTAGTTATTACAAACATTTTGCCTCTACTTTGGCTCCCTATCTGATAACTTTATTTAATGATGTTTTGCAGGGGGGTAGGTTCCCGGAGGAGATGCTGTTGGCTAACATGTCTTTAATACCCAAACCACAGAAAGATCACAGCTTACCACAAAACTATAGACCAATCTCAGTAATGAATAATGATCTGAAAATATTTAGCCGCATCTTGGCGGACAGGTTGGCCCCTATTATCTCCTCTTTGGTCTCTCCGGACCAATCTGGATTTATCCCAGACAGATTTATCACTGATAATATTCGCCTCACGCTCAACGTTATTCAAGATGCTAATTTACATTCTAAAGAGGTCTTGCTGATGAGTCTGGATATAAACAAGGCCTTTGACAGCGTTCTTTGGCCCTATATGTTTTCCTTGTTACGAAAAATGGGCTTTAATAACGAATTTTTAGCCGGTATACACGCCTTATATGACTCTCCGAAGACAAGAATACGGCTCCCTGGCTGCAATTCAGACTTTTTCACATTGGGTAGAGGTACCCGTCAGGGCTGTCCCCTTTCACCCCTTTTATTTGCACTGGTGTTGGAACCCTTGGCAGTAGCGATCAGATCACACCCGGATATTTCAGGCTACCCATTGTTAGTCTCACAATTTAAAATGAGCATGTATGCTGATGATGTTATGCTTTTTCTTACTAACCCGTTGACTTCATTGCCTAATTTATGTGTCATACTGAATGATTTTGCTATAACGTCAGGTCTTACTGTTAATTTTACCAAATCGGTAGTTATGCCGATTAATATTCCTGATTCCCTAAGTGCATCTCTCCGCAGCTCCTTTCCATTCCGCTGGTCTACAGACCGGATATCCTATTTAGGTATTAATCTCACTCCCAGTTATTCAGATATATTTGCTGCTAATTATCCACCGTGTATATCACGTCTATCTACTCTACTGAGGATTTGGCATGGTTATCCTATTTCCTTCTTGGGTAGAGTCACGGCTGTTAAAATGAATATTTTGCCTAAACTTCTTTATCTTTTTAGAGCACTTCCAGTTCCAGTCTCAAAAACGTTTCTGAGCCAATTTCAGCGGACCATTAATAATTTTATCTGGGGTAATAAGCGTGCACGTTTTGCCTCAGCGATTTTATACCGCTCACAACGGACTGGAGGCCTCGGTCTTCCCAATTTTTGGATATATTATCTTTCGGCTCGTTTTGCGCAGCTATCACAGTGGGCAACTATTAACTCTCAGATCCCATGGGTCAAATTTGAATCTCAGTCCATACGCCCATTCTACTTACCGAGCATCTTGTGGTCCAGGGTCTTTCCACGTTCACTTACCTTTTATAACTCCATAGTGACCCATTCAATGACACTTTGGTCCACATACAAATTTAAATTAAATTTGGTCTCTCCTATTCCCCCCGGTATTTCATTTTTTGGTGATCCAACTTTTACACCAGCTTTTTCTTCTCCTCAACTGTTTCGTTGGTGGTATGATCAATCTCATATCAGATTATCTGATTTTCAAAGAGGAGGATCTTACATTACCTTTGATATGCTACGCGCGCTTTTTGATATTCCCCTTCGCGAGTACCATCGTTACCGACAGATTAGACACTTTTTTGAATCACATTCTGGCCTTACACCGTCTTCTCTGGTTTCCTTTTTTGAACGTACCAGCCATGACTCTCCCAGGGGTAGGGGTCTTATTTCCAATTTTTATCACCAATCTTTACTTTGTCTTTTTCATACGCCTCCGTTGTACCGACAGAGGTGGGAGGAGGATAGTGGTACCACTTTTTCGGATGAGGATTGGGATTCCATGGTGGACAATATCTGTAAAAGCTCTCGATCTCTTTCGGTTCGTGAAACGGCCCTTAAGCTTTTAACTAGATGGTATTATACCCCATCAAGACTACATAGATTGTACCCACAAACGTCCCCTCTATGTTTTCGAGGCTGTGGTTTTACAAGCACTTTGGTGCATATATTTTGGGATTGCCCGTCCATATCTTTGATTTGGCGCAGGATATCCGAGGTGGCCACCTCACTGGCGGGTACCCCAGTATGCTTATCTATTCAAACTTGCCTATTGGGGGCTCATATCCCAGGGGTCCCTGATGCCATTATGAGATTGATACATACTATTTGTATTGCCACTTTATGGTCTATTGCCTTACACTGGAGATCCAGTGCTGTACCTTTGGCCTCCATCCTGCACAGAATTGATGCTGTAATGCTCATGGAACGCATTCATTATACTTTGCTGGATAAGATGCACTTATTTGATAAAAAATGGGAGTCATGGAGGGATTATAGACATTTATTGCATGATTGATAACGTTTTCAGTGAACAATGACTGACAGATGCTGTTGACAGACGTATTATTCAATTTCTCTTATCATTAACGTATTTCATGTACTTGCAATCTACTTTTCTTCTGTTTCTTCTCTTCATTATTATGATATCTTTTTCTGAATTGTACTTTTCCAAAGTGCCTTGTTTTTGCTGTTAATATTTGAAAATGTGCTGTTATTTTATTGTCTACTTATACTCAATAAAATCGTTTGTAAACAAAAAAAAACAAGGTCTATTAAAAACAGGGAGGGGGAAAGGTGAAAGTTAATACTTAATTTTTTCCCAAAGGTTGGTTTTAAATATATCAAAAGAAGAATGATATATCCTAGAAATTGATGATATCATCATAAATAAAGCTAGCAGTATTGCTATATATAAATAGGTGGCAACCAAAATAAACAATATGTACAATAATATAAATACAAATTAAAAATGTTTATAAAAAAATGTATATCAATACCAAAAAACTGTATTATATATAAACCAGATATAAAACGAGACGAATGTATAAGACACTACAATTTTAAATGAAGATAAAACTTAATGGAGGCCACATGATTAAAATAATGGTAATTAAGAAAATCATATAAAAATTATTAAGACCAAATGAGCCACATTCGTGTATACATGGGCTCAAGAGGAGAGGACAAAGAAGGGCCTAAATAACTGATAATATAGAACATATCCAATCTTAAATGAAATTGTGGACCTCTAAATCTTCATTGAGGCCATTGGGTATCATAGAACTGAATTTGAATATCCAAGAAGTTCCCCTCCTACATAGGAGAGCTAACCTCTCAATGTCAGTGAGAGAGCCCTTAGGAATATGTTCTATGGCCATCACTTCTAGAACGCTGAAATTCTTGTTATGGTGATGTAGGAAGTGCCTGGGGACACTATATTTATCGCAGCTCTCTTTTATAAGTCTTCTGTGTTCACCAATTTGTTTTCATAGAGAACGTATTGTACGGCCCACATATAACAATTTGCACGGACAGGTTAGCACATAGACCACATGGTCTGTGGCGCAAGTAATAAATTGACGGATATCATAGGTGGTACCTTTAGAATCTGAGACATGTGACCTACCGTGAGTGATAAACTGGCATGTAAGACATCCCTTCTTTTTACATTGGTAAATACCAATTCTGTTGTCGAAATAAGAGCAAATGTCATTTTTATTGTGAGACACGGAGAGTTTGCTGGGGGCTAGAATGTTCTTGAGGGTACGTGCCTTTCTGAAGGTCACTTGGAAAGCATGTGGAAGACTAGGTGCCAAACGAGGATCTAGCTGTAATACAGTCAGGTCCATAAATATTGGGACATCGACACAATTCTAACATTTTTGGCTCTATACACCACAATGGATTTGAAATGAAACGAACAAGATGTGCTTTAACTGCAGACTGTCAGCTTTAATTTTAGAGTATTTACATCCAAATCAGGTGAACGGTGTAGGAATTACAACAGTTTGCATATGTGCCTCCCACTTGTTAAGGGACCAAAAGTAATGAGACAGAATAATAATCATAAATCAAACTTTCACTTTTTAATACTTGGTTGCAAATCCTTTGCAGTCAATTACAGCCTGAAGTCTGGAATGCATAGACATCACCAGACGCTGGGTTTCATCCCTGGTGATGCTCTCCCAGGCCTCTACTGCAACCGTCTTCAGTTCCTGCTTGTTCTTGGGGCATTTTCCCTTCAGTTTTGTCTTCAGCAAGTGAAATGCATACTCAATCAGATTCAGGTCTGGTGATTGACTTGGCCATTGCATAACATTCCACTTCTTTCCCTTAAAAAACTCTTTGGTTGCTTTTGCAGTATGCTTTGGGTCATTGTCCATCTGCACTGTGAAGCGGCGTCCAATGAGTTGTAAAGCATTTGACTGAATATGAGCAGATAATATTGCCCGAAACACTTCAGAATTCATCCTGCTGCTTTTGTCAGCAGTCACATCATCAATAAATACAAGAGAACCAGTTCCATTGCCAGCCATACATGCCCCCTCCATGACACTACCACCACCATGCTTCACCTTGGAGGTGGTATGCTTAAGATCATGAGCAGTTTCTTTCCTTCTCCATACTCTTCTCTTCCCACCACTCTGGTACAAGTTGATCTTGGTCTCATCTGTCCATAGGATGTTGTTCCAGAACTGTGAAGGCTTTTTTAGATGTCATTTGGCAAACTCTAATCTGGCCTTCCTGTTTTTGAGGCTCACCAATGGTTTACATCTTGTTGTGAACCCTCTGTATTCACTCTGGTGAAGTCTTCTCTTGATTGTTGACTTTGACACACATACACCTACCTCATGGAGAGTGTTCTTGATCTGGCTAACTGTTGTGAAGGGTGTTTTCTTCACCAGGGAAAGAATTCTTCAGTCATCCACCACAGTTGTTTTCCGTGGTCTTCCGGGTCTTTTGGTGTTGCTGAGCTCACCGGTGCGTTCCTTCTTTTTAAGAATGTTCCAAACAGTTGTTTTGGCCATGCCTAAGGTTTTTGCTATCTCTCTGATGGGTTTGTTTTGTTTTTTCAGCCTAATGATGGCTTGCTTCACTGATAGTGACAGCTCTTTGGATCTCTTCTTGAGAGTTGACAGCAACAGATTCCAAATGCAAATCGCACACTTGAAATGAACTCTGGACCTTTTATCTGCTCATTGTAATTGGGATAATGAGGGAATAACACACGCCTGGCCATGGAACAGCTGAGAAGCCAATTGTCCCATTACTTTTGGTCCCTTAACAAGTGGGAGGCACATATGCAAACTGTTGTAATTCCTACACCATTCACCTGATTTGGATGTAAATACCCTAAAATTAAAGCTGACAGTCTGCAGTTAAAGCACATCTTGTTTGTTTAATTTCAAATCTATTGTGGTGGTGTATAAAGCCAAAAATGTTAGAATTGTGTTGATGTCCCAACATTTATGGACCTGACTGTATATGCCAATGTTTGCGTATGACCTTTGTGATATTACAGTGTGCCATATTGAAACCTGTGACAAACCTGATGGAATTTGACTGGTCATGGGCTCGTGTTTTGGTGGTATCTATGCTTTTACTATGTCTAGTAAAAGCATCATTAATAAGGGTAGGGGGTAACCTTTTTCAAGGAACTTGGTAGACAGATGGATACCCAGTTCTTTATAATCACAGGGTTTGGAGCATATCCTGCTTAATCTGTGAAACAGGCCACTGGGGATGTTGTTTTTCCATGCCGGGTGGTGACATAGTTACATAGTTAATCTGAACTGGATGGACTTTTGTCTTTTTTCAGCCAACCATAGAGAAAAAAAAAAAGTAATAATCCTATACCCACAGTTGATTCAGAGGAAGGCAAAAAAACCCCCAGCAAAGCATGATCCAATTTGCACCTGCTGGGAAAAAAATTCCTTCCTGATCCCCCGAGAGGCAATCGGATATTCCCTGGATCAACTTTACCTATGTTAGTATCCAGATATATTCTGTGTCTCTAAGAAATAATCCAGGCCTTTTTTGAAGCAATCCACTGAGCTGGCCAGAACCAACTCTTGAGGGAGTCTATTCCACATTTTCACAGTTCTCACTGTGAAGAAACCTTTCTGTGTTTGGAGATTAAATTTCTTTTCCTCCAGACGTAAAGAATGCCCCTTTGTCCTCTGTGTTGACCTCAGGGTGAATAGCTCTAAACCAAGTTAACTATATGATCCACTGATGTATTTATACATGTTGATCATATCCCCCTTAATCTCCTCTTCTCAAGAGAGAATAAATTTAGTTCCTCTAATCTTTCCTCATAGGTGATCTCCTCCATGCCTCTTATCAGTTTGGTTGCCCTTCACTGCACTCTCAAGTTCCCCAATATTCTTTTTGTGAATTGGTGCCCAAAACTGAACAGCATATTCCAGATGAGGTCTTACTAGTGACAACTTGAATAATGAAGGTATGAATTACCACTAGTGGGTTTGGTATAATTAGTAGTATGGATCAGATCCCCCTCAGCTGATAAAACTAGATCCAAAAAGATGATACTGTGTGAGTCAAAAACGTGGGTGAATGATAATCTGAACGTGTTGGAATTGCAGTGTGAAAGATAAAAAAAAAAAAAAAAAGGATCAAAACCACCATTCCAGAGCAATACAATATCGTCAATATATCTTCCAAAAAAGATGATATGTTCTGCAAAGGGATTATTGGACCATATATATTCTTTTTCCCAAAGGCCCATCGTTAAGTTGGCATAGCAGGGAGCAAAATTTGCACCCACCGCTGTGCCATTAATCTGCAAATAAAATTGGTCTAAAAACATAAAATAGTTGTGATGTAAACAAAAATCTGTGCAATCATTGATAAAACCAGCTTGAACAGAGTTCATATGGGCATCCGATAAAAAATGTTGGAGGGCAGACAGGCCCACTTTATGGGGGATAGAAGTGTAAAGTGAGGACACATCTAGATAAACACAATTATACCCCGACTGCCATCTGTATTGTTTTAAAACCTCTATAACATGACTAGAGTCCCTAATGAAAGATGGTAACTGCATGACCAATGGTTGAAGAAAATGGTCTATATATTTTGACAGGCCATTAGTAAAACTATTGGTACAGGCCATTATGGGACACCCAGGAGGATGAGTAAACGACTTATAGGGGTTGCTACACACTGCGGGGAGTAAAAATGATTTTTGTTTTTTTAATAACTCCGTTGTTGTAAGAAGTATCGACCAATGTTTTCAGTGCTTTTTGGAAGACAGGTAGAGGGTCCTCTTTCAATTTTTGGTAGGTGCTAACATTAGACAGGAGACGAATGGACTCTTTAATGTAGTCTGTTTTATGTTGGACCACTAGGCTACCACCCTTGTCTGCTTGCCTAATAATAATGTTTTTCAGGGCTTTTAGTTGCAAACTAGTCATGTTCCGGCTGACTGGTGGGACATCACATAGAGTAAGAAGATCCCTATAAACTACCTGGTAGAAGGTTTCGATATAGGGCCCCTTGGATTGTACTGAGTAGAATGAAGATTTAAGTTTGAAGCGGGTAAATGTAATATCAGGATTGAGGGAAATGGGAGGATCCTCCGTACCCTGGGAATGGCTCTCAGACCATAATTCCTCTAAAACCCAGGTGAGCTTTGTCCTCCTCCTGAAAAGAAGAATCTATAGATGGAGTCTGTAATTCAGTAGCTAACTGGGGATCATTGGAATAATGTCATTTTATCGTGAGGAATCGAATAAATCAATTTAAACCTTTAAATAGTCTAAATTTATTGGGGCCTATTGTAGGTGAAAAACTTATATCCTTGTGAAGTAAGGATAACTCAACATCCAAAAAAATATGAGGAGAGAGTAAAGATTTTTATTGTACTGGCAAGTTCAGTTCTCTCTTTCTTTCTTTGCCTGATGTTGTTTACCGCTACGTCTACCTCTATTTCTTCTTTTGAAGTCCCCATTGGGAAGGTCTCTAAAAAAAAAACAAACAAACAAAAAAAACAAAAACAAAAAAAAAACAAAAAAACAACAACACAGGGATGGGGGGGGGGGGGGTTATCATTTTCAATAGATATTGGGGTTGTGGTACCACCTGTCATGAAGGAATCCAAATCTTTAGAGAGTGGACCATAGCGATTATGAGTAGGTATGGCAAAGGAGTTCTTAGATGGATCTATGATATTCTGTGTGATGATAGATGTGGCATTTGACGGAGAGGTGGAGTTGCTAGGTTCTGTCTCCTTTATGGGAGGAAGGTTGGTGGACTCATGTGATTTACTATGGCAACAGTGACTTCTCATTACTGATGGCAGTTTTCATTATCTCCTTTGGGGCATGTCTGTGCGCTTATGACTGCAGTATTCATCCTAATTTGGAAAGACATGGTTGGTGGAGAGGTTATGCCTTTATGCTTTATACTAGAAACATGGGTAGGAGACTGCATCTAACAGTCGCTGTTTGTTCCTGAGGTTTCACTGGTACCTTGTCCATGACTTGCAGACACAAAAAAATATTTAGAATCCCAATAGAAAAACTAATAGGATTTTAAAAAGGTACCACACCAAAAAGTTCTAATAAACCTTTTACTTATACAAACATTAAAAAAAGAGATTACAATACAAAACCTAATACGTAGGTGCTATTTTTGCCAACTACAGTTACATATGTTTGCTAGTGGTTGATAACCTTACCCCCCAGATGGTCAAAAGGGGTATCACGTGTAGACACAGCTGACCCATTTCGCTGAACAAAGCCCGCTTCCTCAGGGACAGCTGCCATGTAATTCTAAGGTTACAGAACACATAAGCGATATGAGCATCATCCAAAACCATTTATAACAATAAGCAAAATCACATATTTGTAAACCGGAATATTACCTGTCATAGATGCTCATATTACATACAAATAAAAGAAGAGCTCCAGTCCCCCCCCCCCCCCCCAAAAAAAAAAAAAGTTTAATTCAGCAGCTATAGTATTTGTAGCTGCTGACTTTAAATATAAGGACGCTTACCTGTCCAGGGATCTAGTGATGTCCTCACCTGAGACAATTTTTCAATTGGCTTTGGATGCAGGCACTGGCATCTTAGGTAAAGGAAGCCAGCAGTGAAGCCTTCCAGCTTTCTGCTGTGCATGCACGAGTTGCACTGTGCTTTGTGAATGGTCCCGCAGGTTTCTTGGACCCCTGATATGTTCCAGAAGGCTGTGGGGGGGGGGGGACTGAATGATGCCACGGCATTCTGACTGAAAGTGGGAGAGATTACCTGTCAACCCCTCAACCTCCCCCCCCAAACGGAAAAGTAAAAAATGGGGCAGTGGGGGGTAGGATGCAAACAAGCAGAATTTCCCCTTTTGGGTGAAGTTCTGCTTTAATTCCAGTGTTGTGGAGTCTTGGTTATGGCAGATGTAGGGAACCACACTGTACTGATAGCTGAAGTCATATATATTACATTCAAAAAGGACATATATAACCCCTGAAAAAAGGAGGGAAAGATGAATGTACGGGAGGAAAAAAAAGTAATATATGTGGAATTACAAATAAAATCTCATGTTATCCCCTATATAGTCTCATACTCAAAATGACCCCAAATACTAAAATTATTAAGATGGGGAGCTACCTCATGGATTTAATCCAAAGTGCACAAACTAATGAGACATCCCAT